>NW_010207643.1:0-9074 GCF_000695765.1 Mesitornis unicolor
AGTGGCCCGTGTGCGGTCTCCTGGTCCGTGAACCTTTTTACGGGCACCCGGCAGTGCCTGTGTAGGCCAGGCCTGGGGGTCTGTGTGGGAGGCGTGTGTTGTAGGTATCGCCCGGTGACCCGCAGGTGCTCTGCAGCCGTCTGTCACGCTGTACTGGCCTGCCGAGATTTATCCTAAATGCTGTCGTTTCTTCAGAAATTATGACTTTTAAAGCAATGAATAGTTATGTGCTCGTGCCCCGGTGTGGTGTTCAGGGGTTTTTTTTATTTGTAAGGCTGTTATTGCAATGGGGCCCGCTTTGATAATGTGCTCTGAGAACCACTGTATCAGGTGCCCTTAGAAACCAGTGTGTGGCCTCTTCACAGGCTGACTGTTTGTTTTGCTGCTTCAGATGTGCTCTAGGTCTTTGCTAAAGTCAAATAAAGATGCAGTAGAACTACACTGAAGTAATCTGCCATGCAGTATGTAATCTTTTTGGTTTTCAGCCCAACAGTAACAGAGCAGTATGATGATTACATTTTCTGAAATCTCAGCGATGACTTGCTATGAAAAAACTGATTAAAATATCCTAAGCAAATCTGTGCCATTCCCTGGTTTCCAAACTCTGACAGTTTCCTCAACTTTTAAAATACTACATCAAAGTGCAGTTTCATATCAGAGAATAAACTGACGGGGAAAGGCAGATATCAGTTTATTCACTGAGTTTCTTAATGATTTTAATTTTTGTTGTCCCTGGTAACATTTTATAATGTTAAAATGTTCATATGTGAAATTATAACTTTAAGTGACCATGTTAAGATCCTACTTGAAAAACTGCAGATACGCTCTTAAAAGCAGTCTTCGGGCTCTCAGAGGTGCAGTGGCTGGGGTGCAGGTTCGGTGCCTTTGGGTTGGACAGAGGTTTCTTTCCTTGCTCTTGCTGTCGGTACCCGTCCAGTTAGAGCAAGAGGTGTTCTGCTTGGGTGTTGCTGGTTTCTGTTTCCTAATTATTCCATAAGAGGATTTAAAACTATCTAGAAAAGCCCAATGTCCCCTCTCATCTAGAGTTTCACAAACTTTGGAAGTAAGTGCTGTTCTAACTGCTTCAGAAGTGAAGTGATGAATTTTTAGCTAGAAAAATGCAGATCCAGAATAGGGGAGAAGTTCCCTGGTTTTCAGTATATAAAAGAAATAAACATGAGTGAGTTTGCTTGCTGGTCCTTGCTGTCATTGATGTTTCCTTCAGGAGGCTCCCTCAAGGTGTTACTGAAGCCAGTGGGTGGGAATTCCGTATCCTCACGGTCAGAAGTGGTCTCCAGTGAGCAAACCCATCTCCTTGGTTAGAGGAGGGTTTACAGGGCTCTGTGGGAGTTACCAAATGATGCTTTGCTGATGAAATTATGTTAGCCAGGGTTGTTGGAGACATTTTGAAGCAATAGCCGTCTGTTGTTGATGTGATGCTAGAAAATTAACTGTCATATTTTTAAAGGAGTCACAAGTGAGTTGGTGAAGTCTGTAAAAATAGTTGGTATCGAAAGATTGTCTTGTGTCCAGTAGAGTTTTTCATTAAAAGCTTATGTCTGCTTGCAACTGATTATTTTCAAGGAAATACTTCAAATAACCTTAAAGTAGTATTTCTGTCTTCCTTGTGGCTTGTGAAGAGTCATTGCCAGAGTTTTCATTGTTCTGCTTTTACGGTATTTTTAACGTGGGCCCCAGAGTTTGAGTCCGTGTACATTGAACGGCCCCGGCTCCCCCCTTAATTTGGTGTAGCTCCATGACTTGGATATCTCAGCAGCATTAACTCTTGATACCAACGCAGAGCCACTAGGGCTTTTTAATGCTTTGATTTGACGCTCCTGTGAATTACGTAGGTACTTTTCCCATGCGATAAGATAGATTTAATATCTCTATTCAAATATTACCAGTGTGCCTTTACAATTAGCTGTCCATTTTTTTCCCCATTTTACAAGTATTTCCCTTTAAGGGCTGCCAGCTGATACGGAGCTATTCTGGGTGGATTTGGATAGCTGTGTTTCTAAAACCGCTTCTTTTGTGGTGATGGAAATTTAACCTATGTTAATGCCACTTCAGCTGTGTTTGCAGAGTTAATCCTGTTCTCACTTTAATCACTTGAATCTTGCCCCTTAAAGTCTTTTCTATAATACGTGACGTTTGGTTTATTTTTGTTTTATCCAGAAGTTTAATAGATGGAAGTGGTTAATACAAGTAAACGCTGTGAAGTTATTCTCACCTCAGTCATCTGAGCACGTCTCTTACATCACGCTGTTTGCCCTGATTTACAGGTTATTTGAGTCGATCGTTTTTCTAAGCCCCGTCGAGGCTTTTCACGACTGGTATTTTGCTCAAGCAATAAATAAATCTGCTGACGTGTATGTTCTGCTGTGTTTGCTTATTCTTGACCTTTGCTTTTTAGCCAGGCAAGGGACGGTTTCAGTCATGACGTTGTGTAACTAACTGGCTGTTTGTGCATTGACAAGTGTATTTGATTTGTATTCTTAAAATCTGTGGCAGCTGATGAGTTGTTCAGAGTAACGTAGGACGTGGGTGAGGGTTTCAGGGTTAGTCATGGAGAAACCAAGCCTCCTAATGCTTCGTCATCTGAACAGATTTTGTTCTGGTGCGAGCAAACCTAACTAACATATGCTTTCCTAATCTTTCTATGATATACCTGTTGCTGCATAGCGGAGAAACTCTGCTTGTTGCCACCAGTGTAATTGCTATGACAGGTGTCTGGATTTTGGTCTGGTAGTGACCTGAGTTTTGACTCCTCAGTGCTGTGCTCCAGGGTCAGAGCTGCCCTGAGTCATCTTGTGACCCCCTAAGACACCGCTGCAGTGTCAAAATGAGTGTGGCAGGACAGCCCCCAGCAGCGTGGATGCCTCTGCCAGCTGCACTTCACAGTGCAGTCCAGTCTCTCGAGGACAGTTGGGCTCCAACATCCGCTGGTGTTAGCAGGGGTTACATGCTTCAGTAGGAATTCGCTGGCTAAATGCTTCTAAGGATGTTACCCTTTAGTCTTTCAAGAGGTTTTCACGCTAGATACTAATTCACTGTGTGAAACTGGTGCTTTCAGTGTGATTATCCTCACTTCAGATAATGAGGAAATTAAGAGAAAGCTAAGAAATTAATTGCTCGTGGCTGCACAGTGAAGCCTAGTGATGGCTTTATTCTTGTGCCCCAAAGCGTTGCTTTGGCAGTAGCAGCGGTTCTTCCTTGATGCTACCTTGCTCCGCTCAAGGTGTGCCAAAGCTCCCCTCAAACCTCTGCTGTGGCCACTTGTTTGGAAGTAGCCCTGCCTTCGGTGGCAGAGGATTTTTTCCTGAATTAATCTGTGCAATCCGTTCTGACCGCTTCGTTCTTTCTCAAGGACGAGCATAGGGACCTTTTTACTGCTGTTGGTTGGGTTTTGTTGGTTTGGGGTGGTTTTTTTTATTTTAAACTCTACCACAAAGAAAGGGTATTTGTGGAGTAGGCTCATTCTGTAGCAAGGGGTGTCTGACCTGTGGCAGTCGGCACAAGTTGGTTGACGGCTGCATGGCACAGCTCGAGTGTTGGTTGTAGTCATCCTGGCTGCTCTCGGCTTGACTTGAATCTGAGCTTAAGGAACTTGGTGGGAAACGTGACATTCTAGAGTCCTCCTTAAAAACACTTTGCATTTGAGGTTCAGGTTGTGTCAGTCTGTGCCGGACAGTAAAGGAGGTCACAGTATTTGAATGGCAGTTCCAGCGCTCTGTAGCGGTTTTCCATTACAAGCCAAACAGGCAGGTTCTGTGCAGACATCGGGGATTTATTTGGTATCAAACATCTCTGGATTCAACTTGACAAAACTTCTTCAGCTCTTATCACCTCTGCTTCAAACCCCAGCAGCTCCCGAGGGAGTCTGGAGCACTGACTCCGCACTGACATCCCTCTGTCCTCTTGGAAGTGCCACTTTTTCTTCCTGGTTGAAAACTTGGTGAGATCCCATTCATCACACACCTCCACCAAACCATACTTAAGAGAAAATGATTTCTACTTCCTGCAAAGACTTCTGTCCATGTGGCATTTTGCAAGGAAAGGAAAGGGTCTTTGCTGTTCAGTCTCAAGGCCTGGGTTCTGTTTTCCATTTCTACACTGGTTTTTTGTTTCATTGCATCGTGGGGTCACTTAGTTAGTCCATGCTACAGTTCACCAAAACTCAATTGTCTTTTTCACTCAAGACTTTGAATTGCTTTTGTAACCTATAAATATCTTGCAGTGTTTAATGTGCTGTTCTGACATATTTTAAATGGATTCTATTTTCTTTTTATTTCAGACTATAAGATTCAGATATGTCCTTCATATTTGATTGGATTTACAGTGGTTTCAGTAGTGTGTTACAGTTTTTAGGTAAGTTTTTATTGTTTGGGGTTTTTCCTTTCTTCTATAATTGTATAAAATGTCTGTTCACCTCTGTTATCTTCAAACATAGCCGCTGGTGAAATAATAATATTTGTGTTGGTAATATTCAGTAACACTCAAACAAAAGTTTCACTTATCAATACTGAGTATTTCCAGAGCATGCTCTCCACTCAATCTTACATTAGTCCTTTAACCTCTTGAAAAAAATGTTTTCTTTCATGAACAGAAGAGGTTTGATTTTTTTTCTAATCATACTGTATTTAAGCTGGTGTAATTCAGTTGACTTTTATGGAGTTTCTTCTGTTTTTTCTCTGCTATAAAGAAATGAACTCAGTTATTTTAGAGCAGTTCTTTTGCACATGAGGGTATCACTTGAGAATCCAAATATGAGGGAGTGTCCACAAAAGGTTAGTGCCGGATATTAAGCCCTTGAGTCTTTGCTTATATTCAGCAGTGTTTTTCTGCAACCGATGCCACTGAAATCAGTGTGAAACTTCACTGGCATCTGCTGAGGTGTCTCAGAAAGGTATTCCCTGGCCAAAAGAGTCTTCAGTCCATATTGATCCAAGATTAAATATTAGCTTGTGCAAAACAGGAGACAAAAAAACCACAAGGAGGCGGGCAGTAACCAACCAGGAGGAAGAGGAATGTTTGGATACTAGAGAAAGGAACAGAAGTTGCAGATCACATCAGTAAATGACACAGTTTACAAGTTTGAAGGATTTTATTGAAGTGGATAAAAAGCATTTGAGATTAAGGAATCATGACAAGCTGTGCCACCTGCCTTTTATCAGTTGAAAGTTTGAACTTTTTTGCTGAATGTTAGACCCTTGGCCTACCATTGGAATATTAGCCAGTGAAATTTTAACTAAGTCTTGTAATCTTTCTTATCTGCTCTTACTTAGCTGAGCAGTGATTACTGCACATGAGCCCGCTTTCCCATTCCTGTGCATGTAAAGTCTAATTCTGGTGAAAGATACTGGAGCTTGAAGTAGGAAGGAGAATTACTTTCAATATATCCCTCTTATTCTAGAAAAAACATTTTCCCTTTTCATTCTCATTTATATTTACAGTTGAAGAAGGCTGATTATAACATCTGTGAAACTCCACACATTTCCTTCTGCAGTCCTGTCAGCAGGCTGAGAAGATCACTTTATGAAGTACAGCTTTGCATATGTACAATTTTAGAATGTACAAAGAATCTTCAAATATTTGTATTTATATATATATATAAAACAAACTCTGGTCTTGGTATAGCTAATAGCTGCAGTATTCCTGCTTGTTTGTCTTGCATTTCTATGAAAGACACTGGGAAAGTGTGAAATGTTTCAGAGGAAGCAGAGGCACCTGCTTTGGGAGCAAAGACTCCTGGATGTCTAGGCTGAGAGTGGCAAAAATATTACTGTTTTACTGTAGTTTAGTTTAACTCGCAAGGTAAGTGTGAACTGGAGTTTCTCCTGTGACATAAGTTAATGTATGAATATGTTTGCCCACTCCTTTCTCTGTAAACATCAATACTTTCTCCTCCACTCTGTAGTTTAATAGTTAATCTATGTTTGGGCATGTGAGAAGGTGAATTTTGGGTGTAAGCATTGTTATATCTGAAAGAACTGTGATGACACTCTACACTGCCTATAGTAATAAAGATCATTAATGAAATAAGCTGAGGAATATGAAAGAATATTCATTCCTTCAAGTTACAAAACATGTCCTGCTGGAATGTGATCCCAGAGATTACCTTAAAGGCAGGGGAGCGGTGAGCAAAGAGCAGCAGTGTAAAGGTCGGCCACGCAGAGGCACAGGTGCCCCTGTAACGCTGTGGCATCAGCAAGGCTGGCTGAGCAGCCACCTCTGCAACAGCATCACTTTAAATCCCACCAAATAAAACACATTTTCTTAAGCGTTTTGCAAAGCATCATACAATAACATTATATGGTAAGAAACAAAAAATCATTGCAGTATTTGACTGTATTTTGCCGTACTTTCCACACAGAAAGAAGAGAGAATCCTTTCAGGAACGTAGCTCAGTTTTGGTGTTGAAGAAATGTAATTTGAGCATATACACACATGTGTTTATTTCTTCATTCTCTGTTGCAAGTGTTCTGCCCTTTCCAGCACTCGTGAAGTCTGTGGGGTCAGTCATGGTTCCTAAAAAGCTGTGCAGTGTGTAGTATCCAGCCACAGGTCTTTGAAGAGGGAATAAGGGAAGATTTTCTGCTTGAAAAGGGCAAAGTTAAGAGACTCTTACTTCACTAGTTTTTTCACTGCAGGACATGATTTTTGTTTTAATTTAATTTGTCTTTAAAATGTTTTACTTTGAATGTTCATCACTTTGAAGCACTGAAAAATAATCCTGGCATAGGGTGTTGTGTTGGCAAGTTGATAATGTCAAACTGAAGAAAATATGGTGTTTTAAACATCCTTCCTGTCCTTCACAGTAACTGTTGTATTTACTGGGATTACAATAAAGAAATAAAGGGGGAAAGGCATTTTTATAAAGATAACAATCAGTGAAAATGAAATTTCTTATTCCTGTCATGGAAGCATTCTCACATGACAGCAGGTGTGTCAGAATTGCCCTGGCAGTACCATTCAGGATCTGTTCATACAATTTAGCTGGCGGTATGGGTGAATCTTCCTTTTTGTCCAAATAATATATGAACCAACAGAATTCATGCATATACTATTTATGACTATTTACATTCAAACTAATTTCTCAATATACCCATTGATGTCTGAACCTTTTTTGCCTTGTACAAGCTTTTTGTCATGTTTGGATTTAGCTGAACAAAACACCCGCTGTGCAGGGTCAGGATGGTCTGTATTTTAGAGCCCGCTGTCAACACTGTACCCCCACAGCCTCCTCATCATCACCAGTGAGCAAAACTGTCTGTTTGCTGGGGCAGAGTAAGCTACACTGGCAAGATTTAGTCCTGTTCTGCTGTGGTTTTCCCAAGATAACATAAGTGCATTTACTGGAGTGACGCGTTTACATCAGTTGTGTGCCTGTCCCCTCCTTGCTAAGCATCCCGTAAGCTGCACAGCGTACACATAGTGCAGCAGGCGCACAAGCAAGCATGAATGTAGTTTGTGTGAGTAGGAGCACAGGGATAAAGGGCATTGATAAAGTGCATGGTGGAGCTTGGCTGGTCTGTATTTTGTACTGTGACTGTAACACTTTGTTCCTGGGAGCAAAATCATCTCTAGTGCTAGGAATGAACTCCCACCGATTTAACTGATTATTCACTGGTCCTTCTTTGTTCTAGGACTCTACAAGAAATCGGGCAAACTAGTATTTCTTGGACTGGACAATGCTGGAAAAACTACACTGCTGCATATGCTCAAAGATGACAGACTGGGACAACACGTCCCCACGTTACACCCCAGTAAGTTAGTATTGCTGGGTCCACAGCTAGAAAGTATTTTAAGTGTTGCAGGCAAAGCAGGATTTGATAATACATCTTAAGACCAACCGTGTAACTGGGGAGAAACAAATGAATTTCTGGAGCTGCAATCTGTAGATAGTTTGAGTAATATTTAAAAAAAATGTGTGTAGTTAATTCAATCTGGTTTATTTAAAATTGAGAAAGAAAAGAAGAGTGACGAAGCTGAGAGTCTAGATTTCAGAAACTGTTGGAGATTTGGGCTTGCAGTGTTAGGGAGCAGCTTCTCTGTAGCTGGAAAATTAGCATTTATGTACACTTGGGTTTGATTTAATTTTTTTTTGGCTCAGAGATTGCTGTGTAATTGTTATCCTCATAGCTTCACCGGCAAAAAAGGTCAGCACAGGTTTAAAATGTGGATTGGTGAAGTCTAGTAAGGAGGTGAGAAATTGAGAAAGTATGTGAAGAGGAGAGACCTTGAACAGTACTGTATGTTGCCATATTTGTGGCAAACCAGATGCCAGAGCCAACTGTTATTTGTGTAATGTGTAGGGATAAATAATGTACAAATATTATCTGCTGTTCTTGCCATTATGGATATTTCTCATGTGTTTTAATGGTTAATAGCATTTTGTAGTTAAACAATCATGTCATTGATTTTGAGAGAATTTATGGCTCTGGGGTGTTTCTTGAATAACAAAATACTGAAAAGACCCAGGAGAGAAAGTAAAATCTACATGCTAGAAAGGTGGACTGTTCCAGTGCACTGCATAATCTTCACAGCAAGCATAATTCCATGTATTTCTAGCTTCAGAAGAGCTGACAATTGCTGGCATGACTTTCACTACCTTTGATCTGGGTGGACATGCTCAAGGTAAGAGAATACATTGACTCACTCCACTGAATTGAGTTACAGTTGTCTACAGTGTGTTTGTTTCAGATTACAAATATGACCATGCTGCAGACATCGACTTCCCACGCTCTCTTTGACAGTATAAAAACCACTAATTTCTCTGTTGTCTGTGTCCACTGTTTATTACAAATTCCAAATACAATTTGACAAAAGCTGCAGAACACAAATTTTTGACAGATATCTGTATTTTGAAGAAGATTCTGTACTCTGAATTGCTTACATTTACCTTTCAGTTTTATGCTTCAAACTTACCTTTGTTGACATAATTCTTGGGGAAACACGGGAAGTTTCGGTACATTAATGTACATGTGGTATAGAGTGGTGATAACAGTAAAGGGAATGACACTTTTGCTCCATTATTTCAAGCTTTGTAAAACATGAAATTGAATCACAGA
>NW_010207644.1:0-2541 GCF_000695765.1 Mesitornis unicolor
ACCAACACCTCAGGTCCTTTTCTGCTGTGCTGCTCCCCACCAGCTCAGTCCCCAGCCTATACTGGTCCATGGGGTTGTTCTTCCCCAGATTCAAGACCCTACACTTGCCCCTGTTGAATTTCATTAAATTCAACAGGATGAGGCTGTTGGTGCTGTGTTTGTGTGAATGCTCTGACTGCCAGTCTGTGATCCACGTGGCCAGCTGTGTTTATACGTATATACATAGTGTGTATGTGTTTTCGGTGTGCGTGCCCCTACTGGAATACATCTTCAGCCTTGCTGCTGGTTGGACCTGGGGACATAGAGTGGCAGCAGCCTCACCTCTCTTGGACTGTTGGATCCAGCTTAAAGCTGTATTTTCCTCTAAGAAAGTCCTTCTCAGACATCATGCTTAACAGACTTTTCCCAGTGGGAATCTAGATTTAAAGGCCTCTCAAAAATGATGACAGGATGGGACTGACTGGTAAGAAACATCAAGATTTAAGTGCAAGCAGGTATGGCAAGAGTAGGGGAAAGTAAAGAGAAGAAGACAAGAGAATTCACTAAGTGTGTGCAAGAATGGCAGGGTACCTGGGGGATTAGGATTTTGCAAAACAGGATAAGAGAAAGTACCTCATATAATTTATTTCGATATTCTGCCACAGACAGCTGGATATCATCACCTAAAGGAAGAATCACATCATAATCCAGAGAGGGCTCCCTGGCAGGACAGTGAAACCTAAGATGATAACACATAATGCAATTCACTAAGACTAAAACCAGCACCACACATCACTATAACGTTAAAAAGGGTTGTTACATCACCTAGTGTGACCTCTAGTGTAAATAGGGCTACAGAAAACGAAGAATTAGCTTTTCCTTTCATTTTCTTGCACGCATATAAAGAAAAACTTGTGCCAAGAGCGGGTCTGAAACATCTCAGAAGGCACTGGGGGAAACTGCTGAAAATCACTACTCCCCTCACCTTTTCACGTAAGGATGCTGCAGAGCCTCCTCTGCTGTGAGTCGTTTATGAGGGTTAAATACCAAGAGTTTCTTCAGAAGATCCAAGGCAGACGATGGAGTAGAGGGTGGTAAAATCTCCTCCAACGTTACTCGCTGCCTACAGGTCAGAAAACAGCGAGGTGAGCTCCCAGTGCTTCACTCACAGTGGAGGTAGGAATTACAGCTCTGGGAATCACATCAAGGTGACACCAGACTCCAAAGTTCACCCAAAAAATGTGTCATGATCCTGGAACACTCTAAAGTACAGGCCTGTGAGTGTGGTGAGGTCTTTTACCCCCTTGATTAGGATTTAATGCTGCATTCCTAGCGCTAGGAACCTACCAAAAATGCCTAACTTCCAAGTCTAGTCTTTTGTTTCAGTGGAAAGACTGAATCCTCTGCGTAATGAGTCCTGCTTTTGTTCTTTGACAATGCAGGAAGCCCAAACTCCTAACTTGGATGTTTCAGTTGAACTGTGAGGGATCCCACGAATGCGGCTCTTAGACCACAGAAAAAGATGGCTGGATAATTTGCAACGAGGAAATGAGGTTTAAAAAATCCGGGTTTGCGTTTTGAAATCCTGAAGATAATTATTAACATAATGGACATGAGAACACCTAACACATCTGAAATGTGAGTTTTTAAGCACGGTTCTTAGGCGTATTTTAAATAATTTTGTGACTCCGTGACAACGTTATTGTAGTTTAGAAGAATTATCTATCACTGAACACACCGTTTGGACTGAGTGGCTCAGAAAAAAACCTTTCCAGTTTTGAAGACTCAGATCTTTTACCGAGCTGGAGCCATCTCTCAGTTCCAATTGCTGCCTTTCACTGCTCAGAGAAGGGTCACAGAAATGAGCCGCTCTTTGAAATGCAGCAACCCTACAACAGAAGGATTCCTAAGAGGCTGGGCAGCTGTTAAATCCTCTCTGTATCCATGGCAGCTACACCATGACAGTCCACTAAACCCAGTTATGCTTTCCATCGCCTGGCTGCAGGGCCCCTATTCCTGGTCAGAGCATTCATTACCCGATTCCTGTAAATGCAAACCAGAATCAGAAGTAGGATCAGTCCTTCCACTGTGTCTGGGGTATTGCTCAACAGCAACTGGAGCAGTCAGCTTCCTGCATGGACCCTTCCTATGTGACCTAGTTGAGGTGATCTTGCTCTGGCAGGGGTTGCACTGGGGGATCTTTCGAGGTCCCTTCCAACTCCTCATGTTCTGTGATTCTGTGACTCTTCTTGTCTACTGTTTTTTCTTGCAATTCCCATACACAAGTTTCTAGGCTTGAATCACAGAATCCCAGAATGTGAGGAGTTGGAAGCGACCTCAAAGCTCCCCCAGTGCAACCCCTGCCAGAGCAGGGGCACCAGAGCAGTCACACAGGAACACGGCCAGGGCTTTGGGTGTCTGCACAGAAGGAGACTCCACAACCTCTCTGGGCAGCCTGGGCCATGCTCTGCACCCTCACAGCAAGAAGTTTTGCCTCTGCTGAGCTTGAACCTCCCGCCTCCCACTTTGTGCCCATTGCCCCTTGTCCTGGCATTGGACATC
>NW_010207644.1:2657-5663 GCF_000695765.1 Mesitornis unicolor
CCCCGGGCTCCTCGGCTCCAAGCTCAAGAGCCCCCGCTCCCTCAGCCGCTCCTCAGCAGGAGATGCTCCCCAGTGCTCACTGCTCCAAGTGATAGTGCTTGGATGGTGAGGAAACATGGCAAGGCCACTGTCTCACCATGGGTGCTGGATCCACACCTCATCTCTGTGGCTGTGCTGGACTCTTTGAAGCAATTAAATTAAAGGAATTAAAAGATTGTTGACTTCTGAGACACATCGAACACACAAGGCTTACCGGGAACTGATGTGGTTAATGACTGAGGCCCTGTAATCTGATTGCATAGCCAAAATATCTGCAATAATGAAAAGATACTGTTAATGCCAAAATTAGGATTACCAGAGCTGCACAGTTTACGAAGGAAAGCAAACATTTTATATTGACATAGGAAATTATCCTAATAAAACTCAATGGGAGATACTATGGAAAGGGGATGGAATATTTACTTACACGTTTTCTAAGCCAATTTTCTCAATTCCTGTTCATTCCATCTTAGCTTTCATAAACACCCACAGAGGCAGAAGCACCAAGAGATCTGAGGCCAAATGATCTGGCCAGGATCACTTGTGTGGGACTCAAACAACAAGGGACACCAGCTACCGATCTCCTCATCACATTGTGATACCACTTTGTGATGTGCTGCAACACTGCAGTCATTGTCCTCTGGTGAGGACACAGGACCTTCTGCTAACGAGTCCTGTGTCCTGTGGTCTTGTCTTAGCGTGCAAACCTCCTGGTTATGGCATTACCAACACATTCCTCAGTTGTATTGCTAGGAATGGGACAGTATTTTTTGTTATCGGTGCTGGCTGTTCTTTTAGCTCCTGCTTTGGTGTTTTCACACTCATGTTTCCATTCCTATGTCCTTCACAGCAACCAAATCTCTAATAAAAACTACAAATTAATTAAAGTTTGATAGGAGTTCTCCAAAACTGCGATGTCCTTAAACTGACTTTGTCATTTTTCTAAAAACTCTTTTCCAGCTCAGTTAGAACGCATCAACGCGTCATAAAAGTCTACAAAGTGTGTGGGCTGTTAGATTGGAACTCATAGAAGAAAATCATCATCATCATCACCCCCCTTTTTGGATTTAACATATATTTACTCCAGCTTTCACTTCTGTGTTTAGACTTCCAGACCCAAAAGTCCAATTTAACTTTACTACGCAAGTCCCGCTGAAGTATGACACTGTTTTAAACCAATATCCTCTCATAAATCTCAAAAGTGTTTTGAAGGGCTGGTACGGGCTTTTTTTCCTCTAACACTACCATTTCACAATTAAGTCTTTAATTTCCTTGGGTAGATGTCAGGAAGACTCACAAGAGATCCCTTCTTCCCTGGGCTCCTTGCTCTCAGCCTTTTAATCTCTTCTCTAAACACCTTTCCCCGTAGAAGAGTCCTACCTTCTGGGGACGGGGCAGGAATGACCCTCAAGATCTGCTCTATTTGATTCATTGTCGACGTTCCAGGAAAAAGAGGTTTCCCAAGCAGCAGCTCTCCCAGGATACAGCCAATGCTCCACATGTCCACGCCTTTAGTGTAACTACAAAGAAGAACACAACAGAGTTAGGACCGAATCAAGCAAATGTTTTGCTGTATCTGGTATTCACATCATTTACATTAGCTTCTTTTGCTAGATAAATGAGCTTGATGACTCCTTGAATACGAATACTCACAGGTTTTAACTAAGAAGTGGATGAGATTCAGGAATAATGAACCTGGCCAGCATAGAATAGAGATTTATCCTGTTAAAAGTCTATTCTAGGAAACCATAAAAGGAAATAACTTAAAGGTAAATGCCAGGATAAAGCAATAGCTACTTTTCATACGACCAACAGTGACTTTTCAGGGCATGATGTATCTAGAAAGTAGTTCCAATTACTTAAGCAAAGTAAATGTCAAACAACGGGACGGTTCGCGAAACATCCACATCTCAAATTTGGGATACCAACCCAACCTACATTTATTTTCTTCTCTGATCAATAAGACTTTGTATAGTTCAGTAAAAAAACAGGACTAGGCCTGACTGACAGGCAGCTGATGAAACATTTGATTGCAAAGTATTTACCAAAGGTCTACCAAAAATTCATTGATTTTGAAAAGATGTTGCATCTAGCGACATCTAAAATGAAAAAAACTGAAGACTTTTAGACAGTAAGTTTCCTCAGCATCCCACTCCTTTGCTCACATTACCTCCGAGAGGAAAGCAAGATCTCAGGGGCTCGGTACCAGCGCGTTGCCACGTATTCCGTCAGAGCAGGGTTGCTTTGGTCCTCATTTGTCTGACACACAGAACGGGCCAGCCCAAAATCACAAAGCTTAACAAAGCAGTCTGCATCCAGCAAGATATTTGAAGGCTGAATTCAACAAAGGAAAATTTATAAGCTTTTAACTCTCCGAACCACAGGAGATTATCAAGGTTCTTTTACTAGTCTCATTCTTCTCACATTTCTCCATTCAGTGTTTAACAGAAAATTTGGGTGAAGGATAAAGACTGTGACTGAAATAAATATACCTTCTGATCTCTGTGAATAACATTTCCTGAGTGGATGAATTTAGTTGCCTTCAGGAGTTGGTAGAGAATGTAACACTTGTGGATATCTTTCAGCAAATTCCCCTTCTTAATCACAGCATGTAAATCTGTCTCTGTAATATATTACATCAGTAATATGTATATGCATCAGTAAAGGTGCGAATGCAAGTTCCCCAAAGCAAGGCCAGAATACACCACTGTCCAAACTGTAATCTTTCAAGTGCATCCTCAACAGAAGTTAACTCTGCCGTTACTAATAGTACTGCAATCTCTGTATTGTTGATATATATATATTGTTGATATATATATACTGATATATCAATCTCAGCTTGACTTGCAGCTCATGCTAGAGTAACTGTTCTATTACTGTATCATCTTGTTTTAATAAAATTGCACAGCCTCTGCCATATCACAGAATCACAGAACCCCAGAACGTTTGGGATTGGAAGGGACCTCC
>NW_010207645.1:0-14993 GCF_000695765.1 Mesitornis unicolor
GCTTGCCCTCGCCCAACAGGAGCTGGAGTTACCTATAAGAAGCTGGGTAGCCCTGACTTCAGCTGCTCTGTGTGCACTGGAGGGTTCCTTCAAGCTCCCACAAGTGCGTGAAATGGCTAAAATAGTAGATGTTTAGGGGATTTTGAAGGTGGATCATTGGGCTTTCATCTTTGGGGTATTTAATGTGCTGAGAAGAAACATGAGCCTGTAAGGCACTTGCAATACATCTGTTTTCCTTTGTGTTAGCAGTAGAGGTGCACTGCTTGGCAGCCCTGTTAGTACATCTTTCAACAATAAGGAGCTACACCAAACTAATTCATCAAACGCAAATGCCTTTCCCAGGCCATTGTCTGCCAAGACAGGGAAGAGGGATCCCAGCCTAGCAAATTACCTTTGACACTGACTTGTTACCTTCTCTGCTCAAAAACTGTTTGCATTCAGAACCTGTCCCAAATGGTGTTGCTGCTAGAGTCCTTACAAAATTTGCCAATTGTAACGTACAGTGAAATTTGCGGCCTTTCAAGTGCCAGCATATGAAAGAAAAATAGTAGATGCAGATATACTGCAAGCAGGAGGCTGACAGTGGCTTATGTAAACGCACTCAGGATTAAACTCAGCACCACCATGTTTCTGGGTGTATGGCATAGCACCTACACAGAGAGTTTGGTGCTGGTTGCAAAGCCAGCCTAGAGCTCAAGTGGAGTGCCTGAGGGAGAATAAGCTCCACACTGTCACAACTAGACTGTCATCGCTGTTGAGCCTCCCAGCCTCTGCACATAGTGGACACAATAGTTCGTACTGAAAAATTGATGCCTGTGCTTTGTGCTTTTCAGGTGGTCTGTCCAGCTGATCCAATGCCCTCCAGCAGTTGGATCATGCAGGGCATGCTCCTGGAACACATCTTCTGGTTTAGTTTCATCTGACAGGAATAGTTTGTGCATGGCAAGACCTCTGCATTGAGAACCAAAGCACAGTAAGTGGGGGTGTTGGAAAGAACCACTTCAAAAGTGCATTCTTGATCCAAACTAAAATATACCATAGACATACCCTAAGGCACACCTTTGACTATATATTGGTCATAGACCATTTTTCACAGAGGATGTCATTTTTCTGTTTTCCATTCTGCCCCACATGGCCTCACATGCTGCTTACACCAGGGCATCTGAGTGCGATGAGATTCGTCATCAGTCACCTGTAGTAAATATCCATTTCCCAGACACAACAGAGATGTGGTTACTGATTCCACATTACACAGCATATGAGCAGAAATGCTGAATGATCATCTTGCTTAACTGGTGACTGATATGAATAGATTCCATTTCCTCAAGAGGTGTGAAATATCTGCGGTTGTAACTCCTGGGTCAAAGAACCACCTGGATTAATATAGGGATTAACTTTGGCACCTGATCTATGTGCTGGCAATTTGTAAAACTGAGGGCTTTTACCAAAGCCCTGCCTGTAAGGACACACCATCAGCACTGGCAGCTGTGGGGCTTCTGGGCATGGTTCAAGACATTTACCTAGTTTCCCTGTAGCTAATTAGATCTGTTTATTGTAGTGCTGAAACAAAACTAGTTTGTGTGTTTAGGTGATTAAAGTACTTCTTTATTATTTTTCACTCGCATTCTTCTTTAAATATCAAAGCAGGCCCAGACCTGGGGATCCTGGTGGACAGCAGGATGACCATGAGCCAGCACTGTGCCCTTGTGGCTAAGAAGGCCAATGGCATCCTGGGGTGTATCAGGAGGGGGGTGGTTAGTAGGTCAAGAGAGGTTCTCTTCCCCCTCTACTCTGCCCCCTGGTGAGACCGCATCTGGAATATTGCATCCAGTTCTGGGCCCCTCAGTTCAAGAAGGACAGGGAACTGCTGGAGAGAGTCCAGCATAGGTCTACAAAGATGATTAAGGGAGTAGAGCATCTCCCTTATGTGGAAAGGCTGAGGGAGCTGGGTCTCTTTAGTTTGCAGAAGAGGAGACTGAGGGGAGGCCTCATTAATGTTTATAAATATTTAAAGGGTGAGTGTCACGAGGATGGAGCCAGGCTCTTCTCAGTGAGTGACAAACAATGATAAGACAAGGGGTAATGGACACAAGCTGGAACACAGGAGGTTCCACAGAGCACTGGAACAGGCTGCCCAGAGAGGTTGTGGAGTCTCCTTCTCTGGAGACATTCAAAACCTGCCTGGGCGCCTTCCTGTGTAACTTCATCTAGGTGTTCCTGCTCTGGCAGGGGGATTGGACTAGATGGTCTTTTGAGGTCCCTTCCAATCCCTAACGTTCTGTGATTCTGTGATCTCTTGTGCTTGATTCTTCAATATGTCAGTATGCTTTCAGCAAGTATGTGGGTGTACTAAGAGTAAACTGAGAATGTGTTTATCTTCCCTGCTGCTTTGATAAGGTACTGAGAATTTGAAATTACGGTTCTTCTGCCTTCCTTGCATTACAGCACCATGTAATAACGGTGTTTGACTAGCTCTGGAGTGAAGATGTTCTGCAGAAATATAAGGAAATCCAAAGATATACTAATTTGTTGCAGTAGTTGGGTATAAATGTTAAAAGGACTGTATTATTGTACAAATATATTAGAAAATAGTTAGAGATTTAAACTAAATACAGAAGCATTTTGCAGCCCACATATATACCTGATCACATAAATTTCTATTGTTAAAATTCAGAAGGTGAAAATTTACAAATTCCATCTCTCTTTATCACTACAATCTACCTTTCCAGCTACCTATTCAGTATTTGCCTACTCTGAAATTGTAGTCATCACACTTACACTAAACAAGAAATGTTACAGACTGTGGGATGTTCAGACGAATACGACGAAAATGGGAAAAGGTTCTTCTTGGAGCATATATGAGGGCATGTTAAAATTCTTCAGCACTCTAAAGGTAATATTTTTAGGTTTAGGGTGAGTAGGAGGAGACCTATGTGGGACAGAGCATTTTTGAGACTCTAGATGTGTGCTAGACTCAAGGTGAATGTTGACAGAAATGTGGGGCTATAACTAGTTCTGAGCTTTGAATCTGAAAGAAGACAAGTACTGGCTGATGAGACTATTTTCTCAGAACAGTTCACCTGAACATTTCAGTCAGAGTAGTACACTGATTCAAGTCATGAGGTGTGGAAAAACAACCAATGAGCTGGAAAGGCAAGAAAAGATGGTCTGGCTGGGCATTTCCTTAGTTTAATACTCTTCAACAGTGAAGGGCTATTCAGTGTAGGTGTGGTGAACAATACTACCCACAGTACTCCCCAGAGCTGGCTTTCAGTCTCCCTCTATAAAAATGTTGGTGTTTGCAGGGATGCCATCCCTGTTTATTGGAGTGTGAATATATTTCATCCATGAACAAAATGGTACTAAGAGGCAGGAAGCATGAAGCCACTGGTTAATAACACTGAAGGGATTTAAAACCAGCAAGATAAGACAAGATCTGGCCTACATTATCTTGGAAAGTTTATGACATTGATGATGTTGCTAAATAGTATTTGGAAGAAGATAAAACAATATTTAAAGAGGAACTCTTGAAAACAGGTAGAAACTTAATACCGTCAATGAAAATTCAGTTTTACACCATAAATCTCTTTGTGACACTGAAGGAAGTACATGTTCTTTTTGTAAGAATTTGATGTCATGTCTATCAAACTGAAAGTAAACAAAAGCCAAACAGTAGACTTTGTAGTAACTGTGAAAATAAATAAAGCCTTACAATAAAACTAGGGAATAATATGTACAAATCTGCTATGACCTCTTTATTTTTTGTTTTATTTATTAGTAACTATCTTGAAGATTTTGGAGATCTCCACGAACTCTTTACACAGACAAACTTGAGTACAGTCTGCTGAGAACTACACTGAGTCAACTGTGGCTTTGCACAGGGAGGGTCTCTCTATAGTAAAAAAAAAATGCAAAATCAGGAGAGGGTCTACAACAGGAGACCATTCTTTCCTGTTGATCCTCCCTAGCCATGAACAATTTGTTGACCTCTTCGGTGTGACTGATTTGAAGTCTGTTTTCATTTCTCCCCTCAGTTTTTTTTTCTGTAGACTAAACAACCCCAATTCTTTCAGTCTTTCCACATTGGTCAAATATTAGAGCAGGTGTCATCCGGCTGTGTAGCTTTTAGCTGAAATATTACTTTATCCTTAAATGTGAGTAAAAGTTATAGATAAGCACAATTTGTCATTTCTTCCTTTAAAAAAAAATTGATCAAGTGATGTGAGGCTATTGTGGCAAAAATTACGTAGCCCCTTAAAATAATGTGTTCAAACTATCTTGTGTTTGTAATATGGTGCACAGGACATTTTGCATTTTAGAGTTAGCAGACATGTTATTCTGGTGCTTACAGACTTCTGAAGTAATCAAGCCCTTAAAAGAATAATTTGCTACTGCTTGACAGTCTTCAGTTTCAGTAATAGTATCTGTAATGTGGTGTTTCATTGCTTCTGATGGGCACTTTACAATTTAAAATGGCTGCAGAAGAGAGATATATTAAGCGTATAGCATCTGACAGGTTTTGATTTCTAGTAGTACTAGCATTGGCAGTAATTCTAGCATTTCCTTTCAGCACTATGGCATTTTAGTGAGCTATGATTTATTGTAGTGATATGGGAATATTTCATATCCAAACTGCTCTAGTATATCATGTTACACAGGTAAAAAGAATTCTGGGCGTGACATACGTAATAATAATGCTTTATGGTTCTGTGGACACTTTCATCAATGTTAACAGTTTGACAGCTGCCAGAATAAAACTTGGAGTAAGCACTATGTTCTGTAAGACTGCAGTGACTGAGCTTTTATTTTTATTTACTCACTTTGAAATGGGTTTTTGGTTGTTAAACCTGAATCACTGTGAAAGTGTGTTATCTTTCCCAGGCTTGATCTTCATCCATATTGTTTCACAATGCCATCATATTACTTGTCTCAGGTTTTTTATGTATCACTAGAAGAGTAAAGTGATATTTTTAAAGCCAAACTTTAATTCCATAAAGACTAAGAAATGACACTGCTTCATCTGATACATTGTCTGTATGATAAAATGGTTAAAACCTATGAAATATCAAGGCCATTATAATTGCATATAATTCTAAGAAACCACAGTTAAAAAAAAACAACTTAAGATTCACAAATTATAAGTGATTATATATGGCCTTCATGAATAATGAAGAAGGAGGTTTATGGGGAGTTTTGTTTGTGTTTTTTTTGTCTTTTCCTTTATGTGACTTCAGAAAGATGGAGTGTATCTTATGTGCTGTCTCTTTATTAAATCACTTGTACAATGGCTTAGACTTCTCCTGTCAACTGGTGCACTTATGCAAAATAAATGTGTCCTATGCTCCCGATAAGTGTCTTCCTTTTGGTGAATAGTTTTTAAGCTTTTAAAATTTTGTTTCCAAACACGATTTGAAGTGTCACCCTTTCCATTCTAATGGTCAAAGCATTTATTTAGGTGATACCAACAGTGTGTTTTCAAAATAGTGCAGCTGGAGCCAAAACCATTTTTGCTTTAAGCACATTTGTTTACAGGATATCAGAGCTATCTGTAATTGCACATCTCACTGGAGCACATAGTCATTCATTTGAATTCTCTTTTCCATACTGTCTGCAGTTGCATAAGATTAAAATAAAAAACTAGCAGTAAAGCCTAGCTGTAAGGAAGCCTACAGTCTGAGTTCTTTGTTTTCAAGGCAAAAAAGCTAAAACTACTTCATAGCATCTTAAAGTTACGTGTTTTTTTCTTTCTCTGATTATAACTTACAATAAAGATTCTAGTTCTCCAAACACTTTTGATGGCACTTTAACTATGTCTGTGGTCTTTCTTCCATGGAACTACTCACACCTGAAAGTAAGTACATGCGTATTTGAAAAGTTTGCCTTTGTCAGTAACTCTTAAGTTCCAGTAATCGATACTTCTAGCCTAATAATGCCCAAAGGTGCAAATCAGGATATAAAGCCTGTGGCTCTGGGCTTTTAAGAGAAGAGAGGAGAATTCCTTCCTTAACAATGCCAGTGGGAAGCTGAAAAAGTTGTGAAGAAACATCCCATCACATGACTCTGCTGAAGAATTGATCTAGCTTTGCTCTTTTCATGTGAGATTTTTAATTATTATTAATGTAATTGTTGGAGGACTTTTGGAGAAGGGGGGAGGAAAGGAAAGAAAGAAATAGGAAGAGTGAAACAGAGAAAGCTCCTTAATTGTTTAGGAGGTAAATAGCAACTCAGAAGTAGCACTTGGAAGATGACTAATGTACTCAGCTTTAAGAAAGCACACAAATGGGGTTGGTCCCCACCTTCCAATTACCAGAGAAAATGGTAGTACTCCAGAGGAAAAGTGAGACTTGCAGCTGTTCAAGAAGCAAATGACAATGACAAGTACAAGAGCTTTTCCTTTATGAGCCATCAAGAAAGCAGTCAGATGTTTAGAGAGGCTTTATATGAAAAGTAGCCCAAGTATCTAGAACCAGGGAGAAGGCTGCTTCAAGGGTAGACAAAAATATGTTTGTGGTATATCTCAAGATGAGTGAAAGGTGAGGATAGATGGTATTTCTCTCTTCAACTCACTCTGGAGCCTGCAGTGCTGACAGAACTACAAGGTTAACTTCATTAGTGTAGGAAATATCGCTTAGAAGATACAGAGAAAACAGGTATGTGTAATTTCAGTGTCCCTGAAGTTCAGCATTGTTATTACCATGCTAAAAGTAATGTCTGATTGAGGACCCAATCTATCCAGTAGGTTTCTAATCGGTAAGACGCAGTGTTACTGAAAAGATGAATTAATTTAATATCTTTCACAGTTTACTATGTAAGAAAAATATCTTAAGCTACCTACAAACATCTGGGGACAGTTCTTCACCTGGCCTGTATATTTCATTTTAACTTTAACATGCTTATGCATATGCAGCTGCCAACATACACTTGACTTGGATTCCACCCTATTTGTTGCATGTTTCAGGTTGTTATGAAATTATACACCAAAGTAAATAAAATATCATATTAGAGCTGTACTGTTCTTCCTGGAGATACTGCCAATCAGAGATCAGATTTCTGAGAAGTACCTACCTTGATACTTTGTCTGTATAAAATAATTTTGTATAATTTTTTGTACATTATATATGTGCAGTAGCTAAAGGAATTCTGCCAGGGTTACAGAAGAAAAGGCTGCTAGTGTGAATGAAAGATGAGCAGTAAGTGCTCAGCTGTAGGCAAGTCTATATACTTGGTGTTTTTCTATAGTATCTTTCGTTTGAATGGTGTTAGAATCAGTTATATGTAAACTCCCGTACAGTGATCCTCATTAAGAATTTCTGGGTCACAGTATCTAGGAAAGTATAATGGTTTCTCAGACTTGGGAAAAAAATAAGTATCCTGACTAGCATGATATAATAACTCTGCATGTATTGATATTTTAGTGGTGTCTGCATGGGTTTTGCAATATTCAAATGAGTGCCATTGAAGCCATGTCTTCTTTCCCTCTCCATTATCTATTCTAACTTGATTCTCCCTATTTTAAGTGATATATTTTATAAAAATCCTACTCTAGAGTCCTTTGTAAACGCTACATTTTGAGCCCAGTAACTTGTTAGAGCAGTCACCCTTATATTTCATCATAGGGCTTTTTGTAGTGCTGGTAATAAATGGTAATATGAGTGTGTTATGTTTGAGAAAGGAATTCTAGATTATTTGGAAATAATTCTAATTCTCAGTTTTGGAGAGACTACTTACTCCCCCCCTCCTTTCTCTTAGCTTTATTACTTAGCAGATTTCATATGGTGTGGAGTATTCCTTTGGTCAGTTTGGGTCAGCTGTCCTGGCTGTCTCCCCTCCCCAAATCTTGCCCAGCCCCAGCCCAGCAGCCTTTGAGGGTGAGGAGGGAGGAATGTTGGAGAGACAGCATTGATGCTGTGTGAGCACTGCTCAGCAAACCAAAACACTGGTGTGTTATCGACACCTTTCTGACTACCAATATGAAGCACAGCACTAAGGGAGCTGCTGTGGGGGATATTAATTCCATCTCAGCCAGACCCCATACACCTTTGTATTTACAAGTCAGGTGTTTGGAGATTCCTGAAGGATCTCAGCACTGAATTCCCATTATCAAAAGAGGGACCAAGATGCCTGACATGAAAAGCTAGGGATTTTGTTCACTTGTTCACTTTTGGGAAAGGGGCTTTCAGTCATTGGGGAATCTTTCAGTATTTTTTGACTTCACAGGGTTAAGCTAGTGGAAAAGAGTAGTGTTTTAAAGGTTTTTTTAAAGGTGTCAGCAGCAACTGCTAAGCCCTGAAGACTACACAAAGCATTTTAAAACAAGAACTTCTTAAAAAATACATAGAATATACATAATGCACAGAAATGCAATTGTCTGGAATGACAGTTTGCTCATACTGCTGTCACTTTGCAATATTTAATTCATCAGAAACTGATGCTGATGACATATTTTCTGCCTTAACTGTAAGTATTTGTTCCTAGCACATTTCCATTACATGTTTTACTGGTTTCTGGTTTTATCATCCATTGATATGAAACATGTCAGAAAAAGTGGAAACAGTCTGGGAAATATAAATTGGTCCAAATAAACAGAGCAGGTCTCTCGGCAACCTGATCTACTTGAAGATGTCCCTGCCAATGGCAGGGGCTTGGACTAGATGACCTTTAAAGGTCCCTTCCAACCCAAACTGTTTTATGATTCTGTGAAAAAATAATCAAAATTGTGACTGTGAGTAAAGGAACCTGGGATAAATAGCTCAAGGATCAGATGTGTTAGTATCATTTTGTGGGGAAACACTGTCAGAAATAGGACTTCACGTTGTGTCTTATATGCTGAAGTGTTTAGTGCAATTGTAACACAATTTAATCTTCTGTTACTTCTTCAGTCTTTAGATTACTTATACTTTCCTGAATGCCAAATTTTTTCTATGTCTGGAGGCATGCCTTAATTACATAATGTTTTGGATGTTGCATCTCACAGAGTTTCAGTTGAGAAAGTAACGACTGGGACGGTGAAACAGATCATAGAATCCCATTTATTTATTTAGTCCATTAAATTCTAGATAACCCTCATTAGAGGCCCAAAAGCCTTACATTGATTGTTGTTTTTTAGTTCAGGGCAGTCTTTGACAGATTTAAAACAAATCCCACAAATACTACCTGGAAGCTGATTTATTTTTAAGTCAATTTTACATATCTTAAAATATGGCCCTTGTTTCTAGCAAAAGCAGCAGCAGAGTAGAAACAGAGCAGATGTTTCTCTGATTGTATCTAGGAGTATGTCGATGGTATTCTTAGAAATAGAAAAATTTTGGCTTGGCAAACTTCTGGTGTCATTTTTCTCCTCATTAAAACATCGGATTTATAAAGTCCATATACTGCTGTGTTCCAAAATGTTCAGACTTCTTTAAACATTAGCATTCTTATGGTTTCATTGGCACTGCAGGCTTCTAGGGAACTCACTTATTACAGGTCTCTTCCTTCTCATCTTTTCTTCCATCACCCTGACAAGTGAGAAAAAAGATACCCCTAAGTTGGTCAGTTGTGGCTGCTGCTGATGGCAAGAGAATACTTAAAATTCAGTTCCAGGAAAGCTTTTTCCTTTTTGGGCCTATGCCCTGTCTCTCTCTCAGTTGACAGAAAAGCCAGCACTTTCTTAGATTTAGCAATGTTCTGTGTCAGAATTCTCTAACTTCAGACAGCATAGCCAAGGAAGTGACAGCTTTATATGTAACCCTTTGTAGAAGACCTCAGTGATGTTGTAAATCCAGAGTTTATTTGCAACTGTTTTGCTCATACATTGCTATAAAAGCAGACTGATGTATCAGGTGATGTGCAAACTACTATTTTCACACTTAGGACACCAATCTGTAAATTTGAACATGAAGACAAAATTGGTACTCATTTCATAAACACATTGGCTACGTATATTATGTCTAATGCAGCAAATGTTCCCCTAGAGGATAAACAATGTCATCCACAGCTGAAGTGCTGTCTGTTAATGACATGGTTCATAAATTATAATGTCATTAGGAAATTAGATTAAAAACATTTAGAAAAGCAAAATGAGTGTTTGAAATGTAAGTTAGAACTTGAGTCTTCTTTTCTGCCTCTCTAGAATCAGTGTAAACTCAGTTCTTACAAAGTGATGTTTGCCACGGCCAGAGCAGTATACTGGAAAGCACATGAACTGCGCATTGAAGCCTTTCAGCAGGGGTATCCTTGTTGGCTGACCTTCTCTTCCCATTAATTGAACTTTCTGTCTGAGTAGGATTTTTATATTTGGTAGTGTAGGGTGTGTACATCTGGCAGCCTGTAAAAATCAACTTGGCTAAGGATGATTTCCTAGTGAGACATGCAGTCTTTTCTGGTAGAAGATGCGAGTGGTAGAAGAGACACTTCACAGCTATGATCAGATTAATTTAAGCTTATCCATAATTGGGTATGAACCTCTTACCAATCCAAAGATAGAGGCATGATTCCTGCTTCTTCCTTCAGACCTAGAATCAGTCTGCACAACTATAGATATTATCATAAGTCATATTTCAACCATGACCTGAATAGGCAAAATTGGCAGGTGTCCCAGACATGATTTCTAGAGGAAAATAAGATGACCATGGCTTTCAGATCAATTCATTAGACAGAGCTCCTCTGTGAAAACTGAGACAGGAGGAAGGCATCTGTAAGGGACATCTGAGAACACAGGAACAAGTTCATACTGTGCCAAGCTGGGATAAGCATGAAATTAAGACTTTAGGTTTCCTTTCGTTCCCTTTGCTTCCCTTCTTACTGACTTTTTCAGAGATTTACAAAAGTTTTAGCTCAGCTGCCTGCACAGTGACTTGTATCACTACCTCATTGCTACACAGAGATCAGTTGCAGGCCCCACCTGTATTTTTCAAAAGTTAGTGTTGTGAGAGTATGTGACGAGTCCTCACTGGAGCAGCTTCCAGCAGTAAGGCAATAACTGTGTCTCTGTCTTTCAGTGGATGCTACTGCCTCAGCTATTAAGACACCAGGACGCTGACAAGAAATCAAGTGCAACTAGCTCATCCTTACTCACAGTAAGGTCAAAACTGTGCTGTGATAGGATGCTTTGACTACCTGTCTGAGATACTGTTTCTCACAGTATACAGACCTCTGTCACTATGAACCCTTGGCATTCTGTCTGAAATTGGATAACCAGGTAACATCAGTATCTACAAATGCCTTATTTAACATTTATCTTGCCTGGGAACTTTGTCTCTCCTTTTTGGGCAACGACCTGATAAAGCAAACAGTGAATTTTTTTGAGCTCTTGACAAATCTTAGCTGCTTCAGTTGAAGCTGGCTGGCTGAGGGTGTTAGGAGCCCATCAGTCACTGAGCTCCTATCCAGCTTTGCATCTACATTTCTGAGATGATCTTCTTCAAAGTCATTAATTATCTGAGTTAAATGAGGTGGAAAGCAGTTGTCCTTTCCTTACATCTGTGCTTTTGTCACTTACTAATGTTACCTTTGTATCTACCTAGCAGTAATGTCAGCAAAAAAACCTTTTCAAAGGATCTTCCCAGGCATTCAGAGCTACAGAAGCTAAAGTGATACCTTGTGGGGGAAAAAAATACTAAAGTGAAAAAAGTGCAAACTTCTGGCATGAGTAATCCCAGCTGCTGCCAGAAATATCATGTGCTGTCAGCAATATCATGCAGGTAATGGCTATAAGACTGAGCACATGCTAGAATTCTGGATAAATAGTTAAAATTAATTCAATTACTTGCTTGATTCTCTAATTGTAGTCCACTAACCAGTTGCAAATTATCTGAATTTTGTTTTCTGGGTAACAGATGTGGTGGAAAGCCATCATATTTTGGAATAATATAATTGTTTTTTTACAGAACTATGGGCTTCCAAAGGAAGTGTTTTTCAGAAGTGGGTTGAGGAGGGATGAAGAGGTATCGTAGATACTCCAATGTCTTTCCAGAGAATAGGGCTACAGCTCCCTTCTCAGGGAACTGAGAAATGGTCATATGTGATTATAGATAGCTATAGATTATGAGCTGCTTGCTGTTTTATTAGGAATATTATCCCTGCAAACTTTAAGGGTAGCAGACCATAGCTGTTGGCAGCTGCCAGTCTTGGAGCAGGAGAAATGAGTATAATCCATATAAGAGGATTCTGTGACTGAGGAACAGGAAAAAGGCTCTTTACAGTGTCACAGTCATCTCTGGCCCAGGTCCAACTTACAAAAACTCAGAACCTGCAGTGGCAGTTCTCTTGCAAAAATGTTGGCAATTGAAAAGTGAATTTGGTATTTTGAGGTTTTGACTTTCAAAACAGCCTTGGAATTTTACACACCAGCCTAGAAAGTGCTGCAAGAAACTCTGAAATAAATTTTCTATAAAATTTAGCCAGAAAATGCACATGGGAGTAGAGTGAGTGGGCTAACAGGAGTGGTGAGTGCCTAGCCTGACTTTAGGTGTCATCAAAGCTGCCATTGACTTCAGGAGGCCTTAAATCGGGAATAAAAGTCTGATGTCAAGAGCTGTGTGGTGGTCTGGTTCAGACTAGCATCACCACAACACTAGGAAAGGCTGTATTAGACTATATCAAATGTTGTGTTCTTGGAGACTACACATCGCTTTTAGCACGAGCTCATGACCAGTGAGGTAAATTCAATAAGACTTGGAGAACAGACTTAGTCTAGTTTATCCTGGAAGTAAGGATATATTTATGAAGAGAAGAATCAGTGAAAAGACAAGCAGTTCATGTTTATTTTGTATGCCCTTTTTTCCCAAAAAAACCTTAACAATGCAAGAAGAAAAAGATAGACTGAAGAAAGTAATAAGAACAAGGCCAAATTACACTCAGAAATACTTATTTTTAGTCCTGCCTTCTGTTTCCTTTTTCACTTGAAGGCAAAAGAAGCAAAAGGAAAGTGTTAGTAAAGTCTAGTGGCAATGCATAGCCATTGTGGTTCCTACCATTGACTCTGAAAGGAGTAAGGATCAGAAGGGATGACATAAAATGCAGTCTTACTCTAATTCTAGTTGACAGGATACAGCTGTTTTAGGAAGAAACAGGTTCAAAAATTTTCAAATATTAATATGCTTTTTATTTTCAGGAATTATTGGTATGAATCACATAGGCATAACCTTTTTTTGTGAACGTAGTTATAGATTGCATACTTCCGTTATTTTAATTTTTATTTAATTCCATTTTCTTGCCTTGGTTCAACCACACAGGAAATGGGAATAGTAATACTGGACTTTGAGAAAAATGTGGAGAAATAGGGAGAAATTGCTTTGATTAGACTGGAATACTTTTTGGAGACCAAGGGATTTTTTTTCTACAGAAGGACTGAAGTAGATGTTTCAGAAGTTGCCAGTCAAGAGACACCTGAAAACTAATAACAGATCTTCTAACTTGCTCTTCTCTCAGCATGGGAGAACTGTAGCCTGAGAGTTGAGTACTGTAGATAGGGAACTGTTTTTGGAGTTCAGCTGACCCCTTTTTTCCCCTTCCTGAATGTAATGTCTATGGGTTAAGAACCATGATTATTTGGCAAGACGAGAGTTCCCAAAAGTTTTTTAGTTTTTATCAGCTCAACTTTAATGCATCTGCAGTTACGAGGCTGTCATTCTGGCATTGCATCCAAAGGTCATCCAAGGAGCACTTCCTGTTGAATTTCGAGAGAAGGGGAAGAGGCATTGGATCAAGACCTTTTGTGTTTACTTATAATTACTCAGAGAACTTTTCAACAGAAGATCTCCACAGTAGGTGGAATGAGAGAGGAAAAGGTAACAAGTCTGAGGACTCGTTCACTAGTGATAATACTAGCCTCCCATTTTACATTAGGCTGCTGCATGCTGTAGGTTATTGAGGATTAGGCAATGAATAACATTGATGAGAAGATTATAGTCCTTTTCTGTAACTGCACCTACATGTTCTTTTTCATCGTTTCATAGCCTACATTCCTTAATCTGTTTTTCCTCAAGCCTTTTGATGGATGTTTGAGAACCAGAGATGGTACAGGGCCCAGCACATAGCCCATGAGATGCCACAATCAGTGAGAAGTCTGAGCATGGGGAGGCAGGGTCTGTGATGTGGTATAAAAAAAAACAAAACTGATGGAAGTTCTTATGGGTGCAGCAGGACAAGCCAGATTCAGAAACTTTATTTATGCACTGTGAGAATACCCTTTTGTGTTGCACCTAATCTGACTTAATTATGGGCTGTTGCCAATAAGAGGTGATCCCATTCTTTCTTCTCTGTTCTGGTGTATCACAAGTGCACCGGTCCATCCAGTCCTTTCTGTCATATGAAATAATCAAACAGCTATGCAGTAAGTCAGATAAACCTGCTGATCTGACAGAGAATGTATCCTTTTTTGCAGATGAGTTATCTGGTGAATCAGTGAAACAGAATAACTCACTCTAAAGCCTCATAATTAATAGATCCAGTTTTAGGTTGTTGAAGGAAAGACAGTGGAAAAGTGTGATAGTGAAAGGTGCCTGCTGTAAGATTAAACAGAACATGTAGGTGCACCCTAGAAAAAAGCAGGTAGCTATCTAGGACAAACTCAGTTCTAGGATCTCATAGTGTATTGGACTGTTCTGGACCTATTTTCTCTCCACTCAACGGGTATGCATATGATTTTGTATTTTTCTTTCCAAACCATTGCAGAGACAATTGACTAATTCAACAGGACAGTTTCTCTCTGGATTTGTTGTAGATTTTGGTCATAACTTACCTCATGCTGCCCTCCCATGCTGTTGCTAGCTTCCTTTTGTCTGCTCTTGTACTGCTTCTGGTGTCATGTTAGGCCTAATGAATGGGACTGACTGCAGTGGGCTTTTTGAGTGGAACATGAGTGAATTCCTCTTCCTCACACAGCTGAGGACTGAGACAAAAAGATTAAGAGTTATCTAGGTGGTAAAGGATGCTGTTGGTTTTGTTTTGATCAACAGTCACCGAGGCGAAGAGCTCCGGGGCGGAGGACCACGCCGGGGGATCCTGCCGAA
>NW_010207646.1:0-10273 GCF_000695765.1 Mesitornis unicolor
TCTGTGATTCTGTGATTCTGTGATCTTGAGAGAGAAAGAATGCATTAATCCACCCTAGTTGGAGTTCATATATGATACAATATATACATTGAGAGAGAGAATGGATTAATCCATATACTCAAATTCCTTCTGCAGAAGCAGCAGGGAAGCTTCATTTAACCTTTTTTTTCCACACAGAGACAATGATTTGTTCTTCTTGACTCTTATCTACAGTTGGGCTAACAAGTTAAAGAAATACAAGTTACTGCAAAAGAAAATATAAAACATCCATAAGAATAATATTTTTTAAAACTGTGTTATACACTACATTTGAATGGGATTATGAATTTACTTTCTTCTGACTTCCATTATCTATCTTCTTTGATATGTCTCAGAAATAAAAGCTGGTAGCAGTCAGCAAAACTACAAAGGCAAAAAAATGACACAAAGTTATATGGTTAAATGTACTGCTAGAAAGCAGATACTTTTGAAGCTGCCATGATTTTGACAAGTCTTTAAGATGTCAAAAAGCATAAATTCACTGTTGTGCATTTGTATATACACTGCCTAACTTGCAACACCCTAAGACCTTCATAAAGGGATGTAGCTGCTTACTTAGCAAACTCTCCTTCAAAAAATTATAATGCAACAGTGGGCTAATCATAATGCTTGGGAGGGTGAACCTATCAGGCTGAATTGGCTTTTCCTCTGCAAGGTGCAGCTGTCAGCATCACTCAAATATTAGAACAGTGAAAATCTCTAAATAGTTTTGACGTTTTGAAAAACTTTTAGAAACTGCGCAACTTGTTTTTATCTTTCAATATTTTAAAGTAATCATAAGAGTAGTATTCTGCTTTTTCCTCCTTTTCCTCTCCCAGCCCACTCCAAGGAGTGACTTTGGTTACTACAAGGAGTAACCACTTCAAGGAGTAACCACCCAGGATATATTTAAAGTACAGAAACTACATCCAATTGCAAGCCTTATGTATCTGATTCAATTGGCAGAGTTTTGGCCCACACAGAGTATTATACATCTTTAACTTCTATATTGCATCTCAGGTAGGTAGTTTAAAGTGATTTCATTCTGTTTCCATGTGCATTAAGGACAAGTGACATTAAGCAATTAGCTTGCCTGTAATTCGTCTTCTGTAATCAACATGTGGCACGTTCCTTCATTACTCTTTGATAGTTGCTACTAGGAGTAATGTTGCAGTGCAAGAAAAATCAATACCAGTTCAGAATTTGGTGTCTTCTCTGGACACAACAGCTTAAGAAAAAATTTCCATAAATGACCTTTTCAGAGGTGGCCTCAGTCAGTGACTCAAGATGTAGCAAGAGAAATGATCAAATAGATGATCTTAAGGCTCACAAACACTAACTGTTTTGCTCACAGATAACAAAGGGTTGGAAATTGGATTTGGTTCATCCTTGGTATTAGTTCTTTTCAATTTCACTGTGTAAAATCTTATTGATGTTATGAAGAAAGACTTCTTGATAAATATACTAAAAAAACCTAAATCAATAGTTATCTTGCAGAAAGATACCTGGAAAAAACAGAATATAGAGAATCAATTGTCCCTTAGCTGTGTGAGATTTCTGTTCTCCATCATTCAAAATATGACAAACATACGAGCAGCAGCTGCTTCTGACACTTTAGCTGCCAGATAACTCTTACTCCTCTGGAATGTTTCTATTGATAATTTACCTGCGCATGTGCTGCAAAGGGTGAACAGAACCATGCCACTGATGGTTGGAAGAGAGAGGTGGCAAAAAGTTACAGCATACCCATGGCTGCATAACATGAAGTGCATGTCACTATGGGGAGCGCGACTGGAAGGACTATACTCTTATTCACCCACCCCCTTAGTCCTTCCCTCTGTCTCTAGGTACATCTGCTTCTGTAGAGAAAAATCTAGCATTGTTTTTTTCTGATAGAGAACTGCAGCTTAGGCAGAGCTGCTTGAGGTGCTATTCTCTGTGCAAGCCAGCAAGTAGCAAGGATAAAAGTAGCAAAGCAACTTTTATTCACAAAGTTTTAGAAATACAACTGACAAAGCCATGAGAGCAGATAGAAACTCACAGTTTTTGATGACAAATGCCCATCCAATAACCACCTTTTCTATTTGAGAGAGTTGGGAAGGTTTGGGTAGGGTGGGTATTTTGATGTTTGGGCTTTGTTTGTTTTTGGTTTTTTTTTGTTAGGGTTTTTTCAATATAAAAATTATACAGAAAAACTAGCAGGACCATAAGGTTGATCTTCTGTGCTCTTTCTCAGTGTTTATTTCTAGCACTCCAGAAATCATGCATACGTGTGCAGGTATGTGTATGTCTTCTTTAGAATAACTGTTTTTTGTTTGTTTGCTTGTTTGTTTCTTCCATAAAACAGAAGGATAATAAGCAAAATTCATAAGATCAGTGACCCTGAGATAACAAAACACTGTCCTAATACTCAAGTGTTGTTGTGGAAATATTACTTGATGATAAGACAGAAGGAAGATTAAGTGCCAGTTCTTGGAAGCATTGTCATAACGTGAAATTGAGATGCTTCTTCCAGATGCTAAGGTATGTTTTCTAAATTCTGTGCTTAGTCCACTTTTTATTGGATGATGATTCACAATTTTAGAAATTGGATACAGGTTCCAGATGAGTTGTTCTCATTCTTTTAGAAGCAAGAAACACTCCCTTCGGTTTTTTTTTTACTACCTAGTGATTATTTATTATTCAATTTTTATTTCAAAGTAAGGTCAGGGTAATAATATTTTTGTTGTTGTTGTTGCCTTGTTTCATTACGAATTATGAGCAGGCTATGAAGTAAATTTTAAATCTGTTGTTCTAGATCATAATTTACTAAGATTTGTGTGAAAATATTTATTCCTTTGTCTATGACCACAAACTAATAGAAAAGTTTTAAAATACCATCCTCATTAATATATGATCTCAAGAGACCATACACATAATGTTGATTCAGGTTCCAGTTGACTTCAGTCAAGACTGCAGTCCTTCATTTGTAGCTACTTTCTATGCAATGTGAAATACTTTAGATAATAAACAAATATATATTTTTAAGCATATAGAAAACTGGATGGATTTAAGAGTAAGTATTCATACCCAGATAATTATTTATTTAAAACCAAAATAAAATCTGCTCTATTTAACAAAGGCTTAAAAAGTAAAGAAAACACAGAAAACACATTTCACTTAGGAAGAAGACGAACTAAATTTTATTATTTTGTAATGTTGAATAAACCTGTATAGACCAAAGCATGAACAAGTTTTTAAAGCATCTGTCAAACTTACTTTATTCAAAAAATAGAAATTTAAAGACCCACTAGTTCCTGGGTTTTGGAGTATAAACTGATCTTCACTTTTTGTTCAATGAATCCATGTACTAGGTAACATCTAGCATCTAGGTAGCATGTAGCATCTTGCTTGAGTATTCTGCTATTTTTATGTGCTGTCTGTGAAAGAGAAAAGGCATCACCACTCTCATATGCCATGAGTTCTGAAACAAACAGGCATGAATATATTCTTTCTGATCTTGCCATGGAAAGCAAAGATCATTCTGTGCTTAAATGATTTGATAAAGATCAGCCCTTTGGCAGTATGATGTGAAGAGATCATCTGGGATTTGCTTTGTGAGAGGATTGTCTTATGAGTAGGTTACTGAATGAATCACGGTAGCATTTAATACTGATAATGTATTTAAACCCTAAGTTACTCAAATAAAGCAAAGAATCCCATTGCCATCTCAACCAGATCTGTATGTGAGTTTAATATTACAATATTTCCTTACAGGGTGTAGTTTGATATATTTTGATTCAGGGAAAAAAAAAAGCTGTTAAAACCCAATTAAAAGTCCCTAATAATTCACTATTATAAAATTGACTATGAGATAGCTGTTATAACAAAACAATTACATTTTCTCCCTCAGAGGTCCATTTACAAAAGGTAGTTTATATAGAGACATTCTGGAAGGTATAGATGATGCTACACTTAATTTTCATTTATTTATGAATCCATTTCTGTTGTTGCCTTGAAATGGTATGCATAAGGAAGTGCTATAAGCATATGATCTGACTGGCTTTAGTGGCAGGTGCTGCTCTGATAGAAACACAAACCTAAGGGCACATTGAATATTCTGCACTGAGGATCTCTCTAAGCCACTCAAAGCAGTAGTTTAAAGGTCACAAGTACATCACATGGAAAATTAACCTACATTCATAGGTATGAGCAACAGTTCTTCCTGACTTGCCTTATACATAAGCACAGCAGCTTGTATCAGATATAGAAGGAAAAATCCTGTTTTCATTCTTCAGTTTTCTTCTCTTGCTATATTTGCACACTTTTGAGTCAGTGTTTGTGTTTTCCTTCATAATTTTGTGTATAACTGTGTTGAAAACACACAAACTAGTCCTTTTCCTTTATATTTAAGAGAGCACAAAATCTGTGTTGATGGCATACATTAACCTGCAGAATATATATAAGCCTACAGAAATAAATGGCATTATATCCTTACTTCTAACATTGGTTTGTTCCATTCTTCTATGATAGGTAGCTAATGAACTAAGGTCCAATGCCAGACCATATTGAAAACCAGCAGTTTTTGTCATCAAGCTTATGAAAAAGATGAATTAATATATGAAGGTTAGGATTTTATTTTCTCTTATTTCTACCAAGAATATTCACTCATTTATAAAATAAAGAACATAATAATAATAGAAGTAATTTTCCAGTAATTTCTTTAGTGTTACTTCATTTATTTGGTTTTAAAATAGATATAAAACATCTTTCTGCAAATTTATTTGCCAGTTATCCTGGAGTACGGCCAAAGACAAAATGAACCTGAGCCTCAGTGACAGACAGCATTATCTAGTTACACCAATAACAGAAAAATACTCCATCTCTGTAATATGTCCTTCTGCAGTAAACTCTTCCTTTACATGTATTCTGTCAGGCAGTGACCTGAAGGTAACCAGATTTAGTCTGTTTAGGACTGAAGAAACAGGAGAAAACCCGTCTTTTGAGAGAGGATTCAGGTAGGAATCAGATATTGCCCAGTAAGAGCAATAGGGTCGAGACACAACATCACAGGGACTCTCTCAGGGACCTCTTTGCTAGCAGACCTTTCAGCTGATGGAATTAATGGAGGCATTTGAGAAGTCATTTCCCAGTGATCCCATTTGATGCAGGCAGAAAATCATGCTACTTCTTTTGTAAATTTGCAGGTGGATTTTTTGCTTGTTTGTTTGTTTTTTACTGTAGTGGGTGAAAGTTGAAGATGCAAAAGGCTAGGACTTATTTTAAAATTCGGAGCATTCAACACTGTCCCAGCTCTACTGTCATGAAGGTTTAATGCTCGCATGAGTGGGAGTGCAGATAGATCACTCTAAACAGTCTCACTCATTACATTCCTTTGTAACAACACAGTATACTTCTTTCTAGTAAAGATTTCTGAACAGCTTAAAAACTAAGAACATTCAGGTACCTGAAAGTCTTCTAACTGTTTAAGTTTTAAATGTTCTTAAAAGTAGACTTGCAACCATGGAAATGCTGAAACTTTATAACCCATCTAGAGGATTATGCTATCTTCCTCCTGTCCCCTAGAATTTAACAAGGCCTAAAAGGGTAGTATTAATATGTTTCTACATCATTGCTCTTAAAATACTGTGTGGAATTGACTAGAGAATAATTTTATTTTTATACCTCTTTGACCCAAGCTTACAGACCTCTGTTATATTCTGCATGCTCATACTTTCCTAGAATGTTTCAAAGACAGTAAAAAGGAAATAGCAACATTATCACTTTCTATTAAATTCTAGACTACTTTCTCATAAAATTAAAATTATGGCAACCAAATTAATTTTTAAAAGAAGCTTTCTGAAGGATCACTAATGTTAACCGAAGCCCTGAGGATGAAACACACCAAGCCATAAGGAATAAAAGTAGTCTTGCATTAAGAAGACTGCCCTGGAGAAAAGACAAATTGATATGATTCACTCTGAATTAGTCACATCTGGGGGTCTGTTGAATTGGGAAAAATGTAGCAGATCATATATTTGAACATGTGGTATTCCGACTATATGAGAACAGCAAAGTACACATAAAAGTGTACTAATTTTAGGAAGGACAGTATTGGCCTCTACAACCTCAGAAGACCCAGAAAAGGAAGGGTCGACAATTTTTTTGACCACCAGATGAAAGTTGCCTGTGTTGAAAGTGTTCTTAACTTTCAGCCCTGTTCCTGTACATTACATGCATTAGAGAGATATATCTGAAGTTCTGCTATGGGAAGGTTAACAATTACTTATTTAATATTGTGTGCTAAGAATAGCAAATTAATTGCTCCCTGGAGCACAAAGGATTAAAATTCACAAAACAGTAGTTCAAGAGAGAGAAGCTACGAACTCTCTCCAAGATCCTCCTTTCTTGGAGGCATGTAAAGCAACTTAACTCACACATGGATTTGTCTGAGCTTGGACTGATCCTAATATACGTAATTTCTGGTTTAGTAGATGTGAAAGGAATAAAATAGAACAAATAGAATGGGGAAAAATACAAGGGTAGACATTTCAACAGAAAGATTTATGTTTGATATCAGAAAATAGTTTTCTAAACACTGGAATAATCTAAATTAGAAAACTGAGACTTCACCATCGATCATTATACATTGAGACAGATCAGACAGCCCAACTCTTGTGAGCAGTCTGGGAGGGGAAAAAGGTAAGATCACTTCTCAGCACATTCCACGGGCCAATTTTCCATAATCTTGAGTAGAAGAACAGTAGCCTGACATCTCTTTCGTGGGTGCTTAGCTTGCATTACCCACAGATCTCAAAGAGGCTTTGTGGAGAACGAGTTGTTTATAGTGCAATGCAGTCTTTAAACAAATATAAGGGACCCAAGTTCTTTATTCAACACCAAATTATCTGATTGAGAAGACTTAAATTAAGTGACTTTAGAAGGAAAGAGAATGCAAATATGTTACACAGAAAAGATGAAGCACAATAAGGAAAGTAGAAAAGCAATAATACTATCTTGTCATTTCATACAGTGCTATTTAAAAAACTGGTGGCAGTGATTGTTTCATAATGTGTATTTAAATAGTATTTTTTCAGTGCTGGCAGTTTTAGTTTGGCTCCTAACCCAATCTTTTATTATATAACCTAATAACCATGTTACAACCAGGTAAAATGTGGTAGTTCAAGGAGCTTGAAATATATGAACAAAGTCTGAAGACTAAATAAACCTCAAGAAACATCTTCTATACTTTAGTGCTGTAACAGTAGAAACATAAGCAAGACAATGCTATCCTACCACATGGCAGTTCATATTTGTTTAATGTGCAAAACATATTTTGGTTGAGAGGGGGCAGCTCTGTGGGGCTCAATTCCCTCATTGTAACTTGTCTCTTGTTCTGATTGACAAAAACATATCTGTGATATTTTGTTACAGGTTTAATATGATAAAGTTTCCTTCTTCATCCACTGGAGTGTCTTATTTTTTAATATATGTTCTCATAAAAATAGTGCCCATTCTCTCTATTTTAGTCTAGAAATTGTTTTCCTGGATCAGACATATTTCTCCCATTCCCTACTCATATATCAGTTGTAGTAAAAATAAAAGAACTACTTACACTTACATTTACTTCCAACTTTATAGTCCTTAATGCTTCCCTTTTTTACTTTTTGTGTCTTGTCTCTGAGGCGTTCTTCCTTTGTAAATAATGGAAATGAAGATTGCTATACAATTTTGCACAAACTGAAAAGTTTCTATCTTTTGTTTCTTCTTCCAATTTGCTGGCAACTGAAGTGATGTTTGTACAGATTTCTTCTATTTCTAGATGCCTTAAAGTGACAGACTATGAAAAGAATAATCCATGAGTTGCATGAATATTTGTGTCTTTGTCAAAAGAAAGCAAATGAAAAGTAAATGAACAAGACTATGTAAAGAAGAGGTATGAAGTATAGAAGGGAAATTGCTGCCAAGGCAGTAGTAACATGTAGCATATTTTTTGAAGTATTAATGGACGAATAATAAGATAGACTTGAATAGCAGCATTAACTATCATTCCAGGCAACAGTAAAATTTTCATTTTTCCAAATTCTTCCAACTCACTTTCTTTGTTGACATTTTTTATGTGTTCTGGCTCACACAAGTTGCACCAGTACAATTCAAAGTGATAAAGAGTCCCTCTTTTCTCACTGAAATTTTTTGTTTGTGTTTATGTGAAAACACATGATAGTAAACAAGCATGCCTACTTGCCTTCCTTAGTTAGCCAAATAAATGTATTCCTGTGCTTACCTTTCTTAACACCTTTAGAACAGATTTATATATGTATACTAGCTAGTTCCCTAAGGTTGAAAATTCTTTTTTCTGGTGTAGTATATTATCATTATTCAAAATACAATAAGCTATCTGACTTTATTCTTGTGACTTAAAATGCAGTTAGAGCAGGAGACTTTGACAGCTTCTTAGAAAAAATTCTAAAAATCAGGACCAACACATAATGTAGTTCCTTAAACTTTGCATTAGATGTTTGAAGTTATCAACTTCATGTGTTTAAAGAGACATCCAAACAACAAGAAACTCCTGCTCAGTGCAGCAGGAGACAGTATGTTTTGGACTGAATGACACAACTTCCAGTAAAAGTTTCGGATTGACCATCAGAGAAAGTCTTATGTTGCATCACAGAATGAATGTTTCAAATGTAGCACCTGTACAGGCATTTCTGTCATCCATTATTAATATTCTCCGAGGTTGAGAAAGTAGCACAGCTTGGACATTCAATCTTTCTCTTACACACTAATATGTTCAGCCTGGATGAAAATTCACACCAATAATGAAGATGGCCTTGGTGCTCTTCGAGACATTGTCAAGTAGAAATAGACTGAGATGACAGGTTATTTAATATAGCATCCTGGTTAGCTATCTGATACATGCACTGTTGATGTGACTACTGTATGTCCTTTGTAGGTTAAAAACACTTGAGACAACCCTTGAGACATAAAGCTTGGTTTTATAATAGTTTTATTTTATGTAATTACTCACATAAAAATAAGAGCAAAGAAAATGTAAAATGTTGCCTGAGTTGGTAGCACTTTACACCTTCTGTCTTATTTATGGCTTGATTCTTTCCTTCCTTGTTGTGTAATAATTTTTTGTGCTTTAGCTGACCTCAATTTTATTTGACAAGAAAGGAACCTTACTTTCATTTTCAAACATCTTGAGAGAAAATAGCAAAATAGCAAGATGAGACTCAGATTAAATTATCCAGCTAGGAACAAAATTCCAGTTTATCCAACAGTTAATTTAGCTCATAATTGCATGAGTACAGTACTAAGGAAGTACACACAAAGGAAGATAGACACTTAGTTCCTTGCTGTTTTCAGAGACTTGAACCTCCATTTTTGATTTTTTAGTAAAGGTAACTTCAAGGCTTTAAGCAATACTGTTGTGGGTTACTTTGTCTTCTCTGATAAATCTATTTCAGTCTATTCATGTGGGATAACTGAATAGAGCCAGTGACTAAGTTTTGAAGTGTTTACCTGGTGTGTAGGATATTTATAGCCTTCCTCCCAATCTAGTAAGCAATTTCAGAATACTTTTTAGAAAGAGGAGAAGAAGAGATTGAAAACAAGATTCCTCAGATTACCCCAGAGCACTCTTAAATGTGAATTACATGGCTTCAAATATTTGTGTAACATCAAGGCAAGTAAAGCCTTTTTTTGAGTCTGTGAACTTAGATTATTTCCTGTTTATTTCAGAGAAAACTGTTGCATCCAGTCAGTTTAACAAGTGGCTTCAGCTTCTACCAAACCCCCATTTTTGAGACAATGCACTATCCATCCCTGTTTATGCCTTCATTCACCTGTAGTGATACAAACTGTCTAAGATGGAAAAAATCCCCTACAACAAAACAACTCCTACCACCCAAAAAAACACCCCACCACCACCACCACAATGAAAATCATAGTTTTACTTAGGGAAATGAAGTATTCCTGTTTGAGATGTTATTCTGTACCCTTCGGTCAAAGTCTGACTCCCCAAAAGAAGTCCTAGGTGAGCAGAATGTCAGAGAAACAGTGATGCAGTGTTTTGAATTGGTCACAACAAAGTGCAAAATGTGTGAGGTGGACCAAGGAGAAAAGTGTCTGTGGGGGGAGCAAAAAAACCCCTAGTATTATGGAAAAATGAGCTGCAATAATAATGTTGCTACTAGGTCTGGTGAACAACACTATATCTATTTCACCCTACAGTAGTAGAGATCCAGACACTGTTTTCCCCATCCAATCT
>NW_010207646.1:10304-11252 GCF_000695765.1 Mesitornis unicolor
ACATCCTGATCCCCAGGGCAGAGCAAAGAAAGGCAAGGCAAAGCAAGGCAAGGTGAGGAAGGATGTGTATCAGACAAAAGCATGACATTCCTTAATCACTTTACAAAATGGGTAGACTTCAGGGGATGTTTGAGTCGATGTCTATGTGATGCTTCGATAACCTTAGATACTTTGTGAATATAGAGGTCAAAAGAGATATAATTTCTCCCCTCCTCCTATGCCTTGTTTTTATCAAAGACATTGCCTGAGCCAAAGCAATGAGAAGACTGATGTATATTAGAGAGATCCTTTTATACAGAGATCCATGTCATTTCTATTTTTCAGGTAAAAAATACATGCCAGCTTATGGAGTCAGGTTTATTGTGATTTTGAACATTTGTTTCATATGAATCTACTGATAGTTTTCAAAATTTATAGTAAAGAAAATAAATTTTTCAGATTTTTAGCCTTCATCCCATATGACTACCATTAACATCACACCTTAAATGTGTTTCAGACCCTTTTGTACTGCCTTACTTCTTCTCAAGCATAATAAAACAGTCCAGTATAAATGTTACTTCTAAATCCAAGAGCATGTTAACTACTCTTTTCTCTTACCTGGCACATCTAATAACTGATATTGTTACACTCAAAATCCTGTTATAGGCAAGAGGGAACTAAGAATTTATTGTGAGACTAATTAAAATCTTAGCAGTCTAATCAAAACACAACAGTTATTGTTAGTCTCGTTATGACAGTACTATCATAGTTCAAATTAATGCAGAAAAGCCTCATTAGCAATACCTTTTAAAGCACTATAAAATAATATTTACCAGTCTCTCTTTTCTCTCACATGACGCCTACCCTTCCAGTGTCTAATATTTACCAGTCTCTCTTTTCTCTCACATGACGCCTACCCTTCCAGTGTCCCTCTAGTAAGGAGTCACAGAATCACAGAATCACAGAATC
>NW_010207647.1:0-2267 GCF_000695765.1 Mesitornis unicolor
GTCCCTTCCCACCCAAACCAGTCTGGGATTCGATGATTCTGTGATAAGTTGTATGATTTGCCTTGGAAAATGGTCCTTAGAGAAATGGAGAATCCTCGGGACATGAGGGGCTGGAGCTGAAGACCACAATTAGTCCCAATTTGGGGAATTAGAGGAGGATTTGGGTATCGATTTCAAAGTTGCTCCAAAATTGAGTTGCCAAATCTCTTGTAAACATAAAGGCCTGAGATGAGGGGTTTTTTTCCTCCCAAAAAAAGGCCTATTTAGTGATTTAGGGCTAATCCATGCTTTGTGCCTCAGTTTCCCCACCTCTGCGGGTTAATTCCTTTGCAAAACACATGAAAGCCACTGACGGAGCATGCTATACAACAGCCAGATTACAGGAGATGTTAATGAACAAATATAACCTTAACAAACACATGGCAGAAGCTGCAGTCCCCAGTCGCACGCCCCGAGAGCCACTCATTCAAAAGCCATTTTTCATGAGATTTAACAGCAAAAGGGGACATTGCCACGCGTGGAGGTCACATCCCGGTGCTGGAGGAGCCCCTTTCTGCTCCACCGCTCCCTAAAAACTCCAGGAGAGCTGAGCCCACGCCGATGGGCTCAGCATAAATCCTCGTCCCATCCATGGAGGCGTCAATGAAGCTCCCAAAAGTCACCGAGCAGGAGCTGATGAGGAGTAGGAAGAGCTCTTGGTTGTCCCCTTCCTGGGTACGCACTCAGGAGGTGTGATCTGGTCCCTGTGATCGCGCCACCGAGCCGATTTTGGGATTCTCTCACACAACTTCCATGTTCTTGGAAAAAGCCAATGTGATTTTTCATGCCTTTTCGGCACTGATGAGGCTGCCCCTCAAATCCCGGGGTCAGGTTTGGGCCCCAAAAAGGACATTGAGGGGCTGGAGCGTGGCCAGAGAAGGGCAACGGAGCTGGGGAGGGGTCTGGAGCAGCCGAATGCTGGGGAGCAATGAGGGAGCTGGGGGGTTCAGTTGGAGAAGAGGAGCTGAGGGGAGACCTTATCCCTTCTGCAGCTCCTGAAAGGAGGGGGGAGCGAGGGGGGGCAGGCTCTGCTCCCAAAAAACAAGCGATGGGACGAGAGGAAATGGCCTCAAGTTGTGCCAGGGGAGGGTTAGGGTGGATTTTGGGAGGGATTTCTTCATGGGAAGGGTTCTCAGGGCCTGGCAGGGGATGCCCAGAGCAGTGGGGGAGTCCCCATCCCTGGAGGGGTCCAAAAACCGTGTGGATGTGGCACTTGGGGCCATGGTTTAGTGGAGGCCAGGCCATGGTTGCACTCGATGATCTTCAAGGTCTTTCCCAACCAAACCATTCTGTGATTCCAACACTCCAATCTGATAATGGAAAATTCATTTCCACTCCGTTACAGGTGAATGTTGAAAAACTCCCACTTCCCATTGACTCACAGCTCCCCTGCTCAGTCCTGACCCCAGCCCAGGAGCAGCTTTGATATCCACAAAGCTCAAGAAGCCAAAAAAACACTCAGAGCCCTCACCCGGCCCCAGCCATCAGGGACCAATTTTGGGAGCACGCTGGGTTACACAGCAGATGATTCCCCCCTGAACTGACTCCAAATCCAGCAGTGGGATCTTGTGCAGGTCCAGAGCCCATCACAGCAGTTTAGGTGCAAATATACTGATGTCCAGATGGTGACGATGAACCCTACTTCATATGGGCTAAGATGTGCTTTAAATATTCTGCTTGTCCCGCTGCATCCGACGGGAAAACCTCCTGGCAAACGTCACAAACCGGAGCAGAGGCGAGGATGGCGCCGTGTCCGAATGTCCCATCCTCCAGCGCCCAGCCTGGCGTCCAGGACGTCTGCGGGGAGCCAAGGGGAGAAGAAATCAATGGGAACCTGTCCTGCCTCGCTCCGATCACCCCAAAATCCACCGAGGACCTGAGCATCCCCCACTGCTTATCCACAATCGCCACCCAAACCAGAGAAAAGGGCTTTATTTCTGGAAATCGGAGTGATTTGTCATTGCCTTTTTGTGCTGCTATCATTTAAGGGCTGATAAGACACATTAGGGCTGTACCAGACAGGCAGTGCTTCCAATGCTTTCTCCTCCTTCTGAAAATCTACCTCCTAAATATAACCCAGGCTGGAAATCAATAGCTTTCCATGGATATGCAGCCATGGCAGGCAAGAAATGGTTGTTGAGGAAGAGGGAGTGAAAGGAAATGGGCTTGGCATGATAGGGAACCGCATAATAAATATAATTTATAATAAATAATGTATACATAAAATT
>NW_010207648.1:0-2965 GCF_000695765.1 Mesitornis unicolor
TGCAGATGCTCATTGGTGGCTCATGTCCAGCGTTATGTGACTCTTATCTCAAGGAGCAGAAGCTGAAGCATTTTGTGATCGGATCCCATGGCAATGAAGTGCTGCTGACAGGGAATCCCCTCTCTTTGTTTGTTGTTGCTGTCCCTGTCCTCTAAGGCACGACAGGAAACTCTGGGTTGTTCAGGGGGAATGGTTCTACCCCAGCATTGTCTGTGATGTGTGAGCAGCAGCAAATGTCACATTTTAAATCCAGTGCCTTGCCTATTACCATGTTCTAGAGTCTGGTTCTCAGCTGAATGAGACTGGGAGACCAGTCAGCCCAGTACGATCAAGCTGCTGATAGAAGGATAAAATCCAGAGGCATTTTTGACACTTGCTGTGATCAGTTAATATCCTGAAGCATGAAACTTGATTACCCTTCTCTTAAAAGGTGTGACAGTTGCTGTTATTAGTGGTCATAAAATCATTCAGCCTTTAAAAATACCACACCACAGTATTTGACTCTGTGGTATCTCTCAGCTGAGAGAGAAGAGAAAAACATACTAAGATTTCACATGAAATGATAGTGTTTTATTATTCAATTCTGTCAGGTAAAGGGATGTGCATATCCTGTAATTGCAATGCAAGAATTGTATGGCTGCTTGCATTTCTGCAGAGTACTTTAAATTTCAAACTCTTAATGGGGAAAAAAGGTTGGTGTCATTGTAAAGAGGTTGTTGTTGAGCTGAAATATCTTCTTCACGACCTCACAGAATCACAGGATGTCAGGAGTTGGAAGGGACCTGGAAAGCTCCCCCAGTGCAACCCCCCAGAGCAGGGTCACCAGAGCAGTCACCCAGGAACACGGCCAGGGCTTTGGGTGTCTGCACACAAGGAGACTCCACAGCCTCTCCACAGCCTGGGCCATGCTCTGCACCCTCACATCAACAACTTTGGCCTCATGTTCACATCACCCTCCTGTGCTCCAGCTGCACCCATTGCCCTTGTCCTGGCACTGCCAGCACTGAGCACAGCCTGGCTCCGTCCTCCTGACACTGCCCTTTCCAAATGGAGACCAGCAATGAGGGCACCCCTGGGCTCCTCTGCTCCAAGCTCAAGAGCCCCAGCTCCCTCAGCCGCTCCTCAGCAGGAGATGCTCCACTCCCTCAGCACTTGGTGGCCCTGCTGGGCTCTTTCAAGCAGTTCCTGTCCTTGTGGAGCTGAGGGCCCAGAGCTGGACACAAGATTGCAGCTGGGGTGTGAGCAGAGCAGAGGGGCAGGAGAAGCTCTCTGGCCCTACAACCACCCCTTCTCATGCACCCCAGGATGGCGTTGGCCTTCTTAGCTCAAGGGCACATTGCTGGCTCATGGGCATCCTGCTCACAGACAGTAAGAAATTCAAGAAAACAAGTCAAAACAAAATACAGAGAAAGCAAGCACAGCAAAGCAAAGTAATTTAAGGATAGCACAGCTGTAATGTTGGTGAATCCAGACATTAAAAAATCATTAATTAGGCCAATAAACGTGTAATACTGGTGCTCAAATCCATAAACTTTTAACTTTCCTTCTTACTCTTTGGTTAAGCACCGTGACCCTGTGTTACAGTGGTTGGTCTGCAGTGCTGGTTCTGGGATTTCATTCCTATTAAGGATTCCCACTCTTGCAGATTTCCCACTGAAAACTGCAGGACTTCAGCTCCTCCTAACAACAAATCAGTGGCGCGCAGATGGGAAGAAATCCAGCTTTCCCCATCCCTTCCTGACCCCTGATGCTGCCTCCCAAGAAACTGTCCCTTTCCTTTCCTATGACTTGATTTCCTGGAAGGAAAACCCCAGAAGGAGCAGCCCTTCCTTTTCCTTCTGGTGTCATTTTCCTACAACTCCAGGAATATAAATAATCTTGCAAGTGGTATGAAACATTTCCAGAAAACATACGCTGAAAGCATGAAGCGCTCGAGATCCGCTGCCCAAACAACCTCCTCCCTTCCCTCCCTCTCTGCATTTTGGTGAGCGCACAGGCGTCCTCGTTGTTTGGAGAAGGAGAGGGTGCCAGATGGCTGTGAATATGTTCACAACCCTCCTCACCCCCTTCCCTCCTCCCTGGCACCCTCCTTGCTCTGCCCTGCAGCAAGCACCTGCTCTGCTCCGGTGTGAAGAGGCTCCCTTCGACTCCCTTGACCTGAACTGGCACCTCAAGGCTTTATTTTCCCTTGAAATGAAGTGGGAAGTTCTTTGGGACTGTTTTGTGCCAAAAAACACATCACTTCCATCATCAGTTAGTTAATAATGTGCCTCCTCCTGTCCCATAGCCATCCTGGTACGTAAGCACCTTTCCTTTAGGTAGGAATTGCTGCCATTGAGCATATGAAGATACAGATCCCCTGCGGTGAATCACGAGGGCTCAGCGGCTCCTTCCTATTTTGGGAGCAGAGATCTCATGCACAGGGGTAAGTGGGACACAGAGCGGGGTGATTCATCCCAAATCATGCATGGAGGAGCTGGCAGAGTCAGCGTTTGCACAACAGTTCAGCTTAAACGCATCAGTCCCTCTCGGCCCTGCTCCTTGTGGCCGCTGAATTGCGCCTTGGTGTTGGGAGGTAACTCTGTTCCTCTTGTTTCACAGCTCAGGACTGCTCAGGTCTTGGGGCTGATGTCCATAAAATGGCTTCACATCTATTCCTCCAATATATATACGTGATCGCCACACACTGATGCTTCTCTTCCCTTTGTAACAGACAGTCAGGGGATGCTGGGGGTCTCTTACACCGGGACGGAAGACACCCGAGAGGCCTATGGTATCCCTCATGACAGGCGAGCTAGGCCTGGTGTAACTTCTGCAGATGATCCCGTTGCCTTGCAGGGTGGTTTACAACGTGTGCTGGCAGCCCAGAAACCAACCCCATCCTGGGCTGCAGCCAAAGCAGCGTGGACAGGGAGGGATTCTGTCCTTCTGCTTTGCTCTGCTCTGGTGAGACCCCCCCTGCAGG
>NW_010207649.1:0-9862 GCF_000695765.1 Mesitornis unicolor
GAAGGAAGCGGCTGGAGGGGGGCGAGATGGAGCGGGGAGAAACGTTGTACGCGTTAAGTTTGCCTCGGGGTCGTTTCGCCCCCTTGTAAACGACTGGAGGTTTTCAGGAGTTAACAAGCCTTTTCATTTGCATTGCTTTTTAAAACCATTCTAATTGCAGAGCTTATTTTACCTCTTATTCGGCGAACAGCACGCTGTGGTCAGCCTCAGGAAGTCTACAGTGAAAACCGTCTGAGGTAAGAAGAAAACTTTCTTCTGCTGTATAATTCATATTGAAGGACCAGTTGTAAATTTCCTATTAACAGTTTAAAAGGAAATAATCTTTTATGGTAAGCTGACAATGAAGAACAGATTGAGGGTTGGTAACTGCAAATTAGTTACTTTATGATGATGTTGGTCACAAGTTGGATCAGGACAGCGTCAGATAATGGGTTTTCAGAACAAAACAGCATGAAGTCCCATGGGTCTCACAATAGTATCTTGGAGGATCAACGCTTGGGGACTCTTCAGCCTTCAAGTGGCTGAGTGCATTTTCAGAAATGTAAGACATTCGTTGTTCTCCACCGCCGTTCAGGTCTCTCAGCATTTCAGTTTATTATGAATAATTTTGTTATCCCTCCTTAATTTGCTCATATTTCTAAAAGCCTTGGAATGTGACTGAGAATACAGATAATAAAATTTTGTGGAAGAGAACTGATAAGATACATATTCTGTGACTTGCACTGGCCAAAATAAACCTCTGTTCAAACTAACTTTGAGTTCAGATGTACTTAAGTAATTGGAAGTCTTTCAGTAATTATGGAAATGGCTCCAGTTCCTGCTCATGTGACAAAAATTACTGCTTTCAACTACCTTATTTTAGCATATTGTGTTAAGAATCTGTTAAAAAAATTCATTAGAAAAAAAAAAAGAGTATATCTAGACCAAGGGGGGCCAGAATGTACAAATCCAGGGACAACCCATAGAAGCATTGCTCTCTTGTATGAATAGTTGCAGACTTCATGTGTGCAGTGCATTATTAATTGATTTACAGGTCTGCCTCAGTAGTGGTCTGAGCAGTGTGCAGTCTAGTCATAGATTTGCTTTGCTTTGTGAATTAGGAGCATTCTGTGTGTCTGTGACCACAGCTTTCCATCCTCCTGCATCAGTTAGCATATATTCATTTTCCTTGCTTTCTTTGCATCCCATTCTCTGCTGCTTCTTGAATCTATAGGTCCTTCTCCTCTCAGGCTAATGGCTTCAGTTCTATTGTCAACTCTGTCTTCTGAAGCCTATATTTTCCATTGACTAACTTTGAAATACCTGCATTTTTTATAAGAGAGTGTTTCTTCAGCTGAAACCCCTATTTTGCTCCTCTGGAGTATGTGCGGATTTCTTTTACATGGCAGCTGGCACGAGAGGCCCTGTAGTTACCAGTTTTAATGATCACTGAGAGAATTTAGCTACTGTTTGAAATTAAAGATCATTAGCAGCTTTCCGGCTGTCACCGCACTGTATTTGCAGCCAACAATTGCAGTTGCTTCCTGCTTCTCTGTCTTGCACCAGCTCGATTTCTTTTGACCAATGCTCCTTGCTTCTTTATCACTTTGCAGTCTCTTTGAATCTAGTCAGGAACCTTGTAAAAAGTTACTGTCTCAAGCTGTGGGAACCATCTCAACATACAAAGAATACGTTTTTATCTCCAGACAGAACTGAACTGGGCATGAGTGAAAGGAAGCACTGCTACCTCGTGAGCACGGTGCTGCTTTCTCCAGGCGGCGCTGCTGTTCCCATAGCAACCCCGTTGTTTGCCTTCCGTGCTGTTCTGAGCCATCTCCAGGAACACAGTCTCACATTTTCAAACAGCCTGTGCTGCTGCTGTGGCGATTGCGTCTCCCAGCTGGGAGCAAACCCAGTGAAGGGGAACTGAGGACGTGGCACTTAGCCAGGGTTTGGCCTTGGGAGCAGGCCAGGCCAGGAGCAGTGTCAGCAGCCAGGAGGTGTGTGAGGGAGAGGGGGGATTGTTTTAAGGCTATCTGTGCTGGAATGTGGGTAAAGCTGTGTGTTGCTGAGGAGCAGCTGTGTGCATTTGGGGTGAGGAGTTGTCTTGGGAACACTGGATGAGCAGAGTGCAAGAAGACAAAAACTGATAATCAAGCTGCTGTGACTTGCATATATTTTGGGCGTTCGTTTCACTCTACATTAAACCAGTGTCCCTAGTGTGCTTTGCTCTTTGTCCTCTTTTAGCTCTTCCTAGGCCTTTCCATCTCCCCATTTACCTGCTGTATTTCCTCCTTCAGCTTTTCAGGTCCCATTGTTTTTTTCTTTTTCTAAAGACCACTGTGTTTGTTTTTTACAGCCTACAGTTCATCCACCTCTCCAGCCATATTCTTAAAAGGTGTTTAATTCTGTGACCTGTGGGAGTCTATTTATCTTTTATATTTGATCACTTTTCCTCAGTTTCCTGTGATTGTCCATTTAGTAATTCCATCCTTCCTCACAGGTCTCCTTTTCTTTCCCTTCTCCTCCTATCACAGACAACCCATCTTTTCCTCTCAGTTCCACTTTCAAGCCTCTTACTCTCTCTGCTCCTAGACTCCATTTCCAAATTCTCTTTCTTCATTCTCCCACTCCAAACTCTCTCCCCCACACCTTAGCAAAGTCTTGGGGAGCCTTGAGCAAGAAGTTTTTTCTTCATACCTCTGTAATTCTTCAGGTAAAGGGGGCAAGAATTTTTCTCACCCTCATGGACCTGTCTTCTCCCCTTCTTTCTTCTTCAGCCAAATAGAATGCTATTCCTGTTTTCAGGTTCCACATTCCAAGAACTGGACTGCCTTATATCCAGAAACTTTCCAAGAAACAATGGCCAGATTGCTGCAAGCTCCACCCAAGTTTCATCCCTCAGAATGGGACATTGCAAACAAGATGCAGTGTGCCAGTACCAAGTCTCAGAAATCCAGGTCAGAGCGCATGGTAGCTGAGAGTCAGAGGCTTCTGGATGAAATAGAAAAGACAACTCAGAAAACTCGAAGTGATGTCAACAAGAAAATCGGTAATCTCATGTGTTCTGCAAGTGTCGAGATGCGTTATTTGAGCTGTATGTTTGAGACTACTTAGAAAATTAGTTGATAGCGAATAGGAATGTATGTCAATGCCATGCTCTGTGATCTCATGGAAAAATTCAGAGTATTTTAAAAAATAATTTTACATAGGTTCTTTATTTTATAACAAATAAAATACTTCTCCAAAACACTCAGAAAGGTCTTCCAGCCAAACTTCCTGACATGAGGTTGCAAAACTGTCTCCACACAACAGCATACAGCACTAAATGCATCCACTATGGAATAAGTCCATTTTTAGTGATAGCTAAGATCTGACCCACAGGGCTCTGGCATATGAGCAGGGTTTCTGTTAATACCTGTTTGCGATTTTCATTCTGCAGAACAGAGACAGGAAGAAATAAAATTCTGGAAGCAAGAATTAGATAACAAACTTGACCAAATTGTTAATGAGACAGAAGTGCTGTTGACTTTCAAGACTAGGCTGGAGAAATCTTTGGAGAGCTGCAAAGAGCCACTCATCATTGCCCAGAAGTGTCTCCTGAACAGGTGAGATGATTCAGAAGAAAAGCATTCAGGGAAAGAAAGAAATCTAGGTAATGAACCTTTAACACATAATAAAAAGGGCTGCAAACTAAGGGCCTGCCTCTCTTGGCAGTGGAGTCACAGTCTGATTTAGGTGTTACAATACTGGGGAACCAAGGCCATAAAGGAAAAGGTTTCTGTGTGGCAAGGAAAAGTCTTTAATTTGGGAAGCTGGGCTTCATAATGTTCTGTTAGTTGCAGGCGTTTGGACAATGTGGCTGATGGTTTTTCTTCTTTTTGTTTAGGCAGAAGAGAGCTGGGATTGACTTGGTGCATGATGAAGTGGAACAGGAACTGGTGAAGGAAGTTGAGGTCCTCCAGGGGGTTATTGCTTTGCTTGGACGTACATTGGAACAAACCAGTGAGCAAATCAGGTGTGAAGAGCGTAACTGAACACTGGTTATCTGAAGAGTAGGACAGCCATAATCCAGAGAAGTTGTAGGGTCAGGCTGAGCACAGGTCCAAAGTTACCTTCAGTGCTAAACAGTTACGGGAGATCCTAATTCACACTATTCAATCAGCCAGTGAGAGGTTCTAAGTATTTGTACATGATCCCTGGTCTTCTCATGATCCAGTCCTGTGCCTTTAATTCCACTGGAAATTATACCATCAATTTGTGTGGAGGCAGCTTCATGCTCTAGATTTCATGCTTTATATTTTGGGACTTCGCAACTAACAGTTCATACATACAGAATTCCATAACAGCATTTGTTTGCCAGCTGTGTTACGCATGCATGATAGGGTCACTTGTGGGTGCCTACACTTTGGCTCAGAGTCTGGTTGTTTCTCCTCCTAGACTAAACCGTTCAGCAAAATACAACCTGGAAATGGATCTGAAGGACAAGTTCACAGCTTTGTTGATTGATGATTACTGCGCTAGCTTGACAAACAACACTCCTGATATCAGATACACTGATAATGCAGTGATAATAGAAGGAAAGTAAGTGGTTATTTAGCTCAATGAACATATGATAATTATACAGCTAGTTACAAAATATATATACAAAATATATATACAGCTGTTACAAAAATAGGAAGGTTAAAGTAATTTTGTGTAAGACAGACTGTCATCTGTCTGTTGTAGATTGCTTTCTTATACTTCTGTCTGTCACTTCAGTACTGATGTAATATGTTTGTGAAATAAGGCACAACAGTCATCTACCCAGTGAACTGCAGGATACTAAAAGTTTTCGAGGCTCACAGCTAGCTAAGGAAAAATTTCACACATTGCTTAAACCCAGAATCGATTTACTAATGTACCTTCCTCTCGTCTCTCAGGGTGTCCTAGTGGGGAGAACGCTGGACTGGGACACATGAGGTGTGGAGTCAGTTTTTGACTCAGCCATTAACCTGTCAAATGTGCCCCTTCTGTGTGGGTTAGTTAGCGTGAATATTTTAGATGGAGAAATAGCAACAGAAAAATGAAAGAGAAAACATGCTGAGAAAGCAGTGTGTGTGAGACAGTCTCTCAAGAGCACTGTTGGCTCTGCGAGAACTGACAAACTCGGAACACCAAGAGACCAACGGCTCTTGCTGCTAGCACGTCAGCATGCACCAGTGGCAGGTTGTGTAACTCAGACCACACCCAGAATGGTGTTGGCTGCTATGTGCAAAAGACAATTACAGCTTTATATGTCCACCCAAGGAAACGAGGAACCCTCTGAGAACATTCCAAACTGCTGCCTGCAAGCCACTTGTCCACAAGTATCGCCCCCTAAGTCCGGGCATGCAGTTGGAGGGGTGGCTTCCCAACTATTGCTCCAACCAGGACTACAAGTGCCTGTCTTACAGGTGGTGAACTGTATGAGAGAGTAAGTGAATGTTTTATGTGAGGAGTACCTGCTATTAATAGTAACAGCTGAATTATATTAGTAATAACAGCTTAATTAATGAAAGGTGTTCTAAGAAATACAGGTTACTGTCAGTGGTTCCCCCCACAACTTAAATAATTTATCAGGGAAAGGAAAGTTATGACAAAATTGCTCTGTGACTTTAGCAACTTCGTTTCCATCCTACCCTTGTCTACTTCCTTCTGAAATGTTTGGGACAAAGAGGATCTTTGTTTTGTATCTGTAGAATTGCCAGCACACGCTGAGACATGCAGTTGATAGTACTACTTTGTTCCCGGTTTTGTGGAGTAATTATAGATTTATTAAGTCATAGAGGGCCTGATACTGCCAGCTGAAGACCTTTTATTTTGAGTCTCTTTCAGTTTTGTTAGTCTTGAAGACTGGATAGATTTCTCAAATGTAAATGTCGAAAAGGCTGACAAGCAGAGAAACAATTCTGTGGCACTGAGGGCGCTGATTGATAGCATCCTCTCACAGACGGCAAATAACATGCGCAAGCAATGTGAGAGAGTGAATGTCGCGTTTAGAAATCGGGTGAAGGAAGTCAAGGATGCCAAGCACAAACTAGAGACACTCCTTGCAATGGTAAGTGCTAGAGGACCATCAGCAAAAATGTGGAAACAATTACTTGGGTTATTTACCAGTTTTCTCAATCCAGTGGGTTGGGCTACTTTGCTTTAAGAATTTTACCTTTGCAGTCCTGGCAGCCTCTGCCACATTTTCCTCTCTCCCAAAAGTTGTTCTAGATTTTATTTTTTCAGCTTTGCGTCCACCACTACAGAGGTGAATTTCTGGAATTGCTCACTCGATGTGGGTGTTGCTAGAGACATCAGTAAAGTCAAGATTTCCCTTGTGATTTTTTTAGTTACATAGGGCTCCTATAGAATTTTCACAATTGTGGTCTGAAAGCCTAATAACTTATAAAATAAGGGTCAATATGCTCAAAAACTGATACATGAAAAGTGATCGTTTATGTTAAAAATTAATTGTTGAGCATAAATTTCCATTTTCACTCAGAACAGAGTCATCTGCTTTCCAATGAAGGAATCATAATCCTGGCTGACCTTTCTAAAATATCCTTTGATGAAATAACATCTTCACATAATGAGTGTTATACTGTGTTGCTACTGTAACTACTAAAGATACTATTGATGATTTCACCCATTTTAAGAGACAGTGTGCAACACTTCCTTCTGTTGGATTCGTTAAGGTGATGGATGAGACTGCCTCACAGGAGAAGAACATTGCAGCCTTAAAGAAAGCCATCGCTGATAAAGAAGGACCTGTTAGAGTGGCTCAAACCCGCCTGGAAGCAAGAAACCATCGCCCCAATGTGGAATTGTGTTATGACACAGTTCAATACAGGCTGATTAGTGAAGTTCAAGAGATTACCAAAAATATTCAAAGGCAAGTGGAAATTACAAAAGAGGGGAAAATCTGTGGTATAGATTTCCAGGTCAATTTAATGAGTCAGAGTAACATCCCATCTGTTCTCCCTGAAAGGCTGGGAATTGCTTTTCCCTTCAGGGCAGGATGCTTTAAGGGAAGTTGCATGGATGTTGTCTCTTTGTCAGTCTCCTTCCATCTTTTTTTTTTTCCCTCAGAATTCTTACGCCATATGAAAAGAAACAGTTCATGTTATTTTCAACTAATGTCTGTCTGTATTTTCCCTGTTAGATTAAAGGAGATGCTGGCACAGGCTGAGACAGAGCTGAAAGGTCTGAGCCGCAGACAGCTTTCCTTGGAGGAGGAGATCCAGGTCAAAGAGAATACACTGTACATTGACAAAGTGCTCTGCATGGAAATGAGAGAGTCCATCAGCATTAACAACTTCTGAAGCCATCATATGGGGAGATTATGTGTGCTCCAAAGAGCCAGCTCCTGCTGACATTTTGTTGACAAACATCTAGATTTATTGGCTTGGCTCAATGCTGTCCTGTTTCTATTGTGCAAGGTAATTAAAACAGACCTAGTACTTACAGCTATCTCCTACACAGCTATCGATCTATGGGCTAGAACTGATGAAATGCGCCACTTGCCATGATATGTTTTGCTCTTAATATCTGCTGGGTGTATGTCAAACTTAATAGGAGGTAGGGATAGGTGGTGATACACTGGATAGTGCATCTGCCTGCATGAGAGTCAAGATCAAGCCAAGGCCGACTTTGGGCAAATCACTGCCTCAATCACGTCCATGTATGAATTTCCCTATTTGTAAAATGGAGATGATGAGATGGGCTTCGTCAGTAAGGTGTTTGAAGGTCTACAATGAGAAATGCTAAAAAAGAGGAGGGCCTTACTTATACTAGAGATGTCTGTAAGAGTAGAAAAGAGCTCACTACTTCCTTTGGTTCTGGTGAGGAAAAACAAAGCAAGGACAAGAAAAAAAGATGCTGGAGACACAGGAGGTCAGTTTCCAATTCCAACTTTTTAAGGCATGCAGTGTAAAATTGTCCCTTGCCACTCTCTTCTTGTAATTGTATCACCCTTTCAGAGGCACTGCTGTCAAAATTCAAACCCCTTACTAATACTCTCCAAAGGATCCATTCATTGCTTGAAGATGTCACTGGGTGTTCTTCTCTCCCCATGGTTTACACCATTGGGTAGGTGGTGACAAAATAATTAAGCTCTGAGTCAATCAGGTGTTTGAACTTCCTGTAAATATCACACAACAGCTGATCATCCTCGCTGGTCTCTTGTCGGGCCGTGTGAATCCTGACCTGTATGCATGAATGAGAGTCATGTCTCTCAGATACATGGAGCAGGCTCAGCCCATGAAAGCTCATGACAGGAAGAACTCTTTGTCACTAATGAGGAATCTAGGTAGGCCAAATTCCTTGGTTTTGAGTAAAATAATGAGGCTTTACTCTGTTTTCACTCCAAGCTGAGACTGAAAGCATCATCTCTTGCCAAAGAGTTTTTGAGAGGAGGAAGGTTCCTTTTACCCCCACACCTGATGTATCCCTAGGATCTGCAGAGACCTGGGAGGATCTACTGAGTTAAGAATCTAGCATGTGAAGTAGCATGAGATCACAGTTTACAGTGGCTACAGTTATGGTCTGGTCCCAGTTCAACGCTGCATCCCTAAAGAGCGAGATGTGTTCATACATTTTTGCAGTTTAGTGCCATTCAACGCACACTCCTCAATTTAAGCATAGAGGTATGCAGTGGGCCTGGGAGGTGACTAAGGATCCCAAGCTTGAACTACAGGTGGCAGAGGGAACCCCAGTTTAGGAAGGACCTGTGGAACTGTTGGGCTTTGTTATTAAACTTCTGTAGTATTCTGTACATAGCTAAGTAGGTTGGAAAGCCCCATTTCTGAGAGTCGTTCTCAAGCTCACTATAATGCTAAACCATAATATAGGGAAGGCACTTTGTTAACGTTTCTGTAAGTGACCTTTCTACGGGCATGGGGACCTTGCCTTTCTCTGGGTGTTGGGGGAGGAAGGGAACGGGAGTTTTGGAGCACAAAGTCTTACCTTTATGGTAGTCAAAATGCATTTCCTTTCTGCATGGTTTTGTAGCAGCCTTTCCATAAAGATGACACATAGAAATGCCCAGAGTTTCAGAAATAACAACCTCTTGCATGAGAAGATGAGCTGTAGCAGCTCATCATCCAGCAGCTCATGGTCAAGTGTTAATTGCTTGGAAAAATGATGAACACTGTTAGTACTACTGAACAGAGCTTGTGAGCACAGTCATCATCATCATGGCTAGGCTTCGTGAATAAAGATAAAGGAAGGACACTACCCACGCTTGCTGCAAATGAGCTGATGGCTAAAATGGCCAATGTGGGATAGGCAACTCCGGTTGCAAAAGGCACAGAGTCTCCTCAGGCGGTATTGGCAAGGTGCGGTTCTTTCTGCGTTGTCTTTTCTCCTCGAGACTGATTCTGTGTGCGTTCTCAAAGGAGGCAGCAGCGCCATGAATGGTGTGTCTCCATGTGTCCTGATGGGAGGCCAGAGTGGACCACTGATGGTAGTCAATATGGCCAAAACTGAGCTATTGTTTCTGGGAGTCCCTATATCTCCTCTTTGGGGCTCCTCTGTTGCGGCAGCTGGTGGCGAGTTCACCATAGAGCACGATCTTAGGGAGGCGGTGACCCTCCATCCTGGAGACGTGCCCTGCCCAGTGCAGCTGCGTCCTCAGCAGCATGGTCTCAATACTGGTGACCTCTGCCTGCTCAAGGACAGTGACATTGGTCACGTAGTCAGTCCAGTGGATGTTTAGGATTGTACGGAGCCAGCGCTGATGGAAGCGTTCGAGGAGTTGCAGGTGGTGGTGGTAGATGACGCATGATTCGGACCCGTATAAAAGAGTAGACAGTACACTGGCTCTGTAGACACTAATCTTTGTCATTTTCTTCAGGTGTTTATTGCACCAAACTCT
>NW_010207650.1:0-8975 GCF_000695765.1 Mesitornis unicolor
TCCAATCCCTAACATTCTGTGGTTCTGTGGTACCATTATAACCAGCATTAGTTCAGCGGCAGACCAATACACTTTCACAAAATCACTTTATCACAAAGGTGTCTGAAAAGGAGAGAAGTAACGTACGTGATTTAGGCAGTAACATTAGGTAACAAAATTTTTGGGCTTGAATTTTTCAGCTAACAGGTTTCTAAGGGTGGGGCAGAGTTTTTTGATGAGGAAGGCAGGGGACTGGTACACCACATCTGATCTGATGCACAAAGAAATTGCCTGGACCTTGATATATCTGTTCTAGGAAAAAGAGAAGCGTTGGATATTCCATATGCTCCTTCCACAGTTTTATTAGGATCCATACAATTCCTGCCATTTTTTTTACTCTGAACTCTTAACAAAGACTTTTATCTTTTCATGGTCTGAATTCTGCATTCTTCCTGGATCAAGAGAAATATCGCTGTTCTTACCTTTGTAACAAGGAAACATGCATCAGTATGATTAACTACAGAACAAACTGTGATTAAAACAAGTTAATGCAATTTGTCATTCCAATTACGCTCAAACAAAAGTAGCTCATGGCTTGTGCTTTTCAGAGCAGCACAGTAACCATGCTCATTGGTCCATCTTCAAAGAACCGCTGCCTTGTTTTCCATTTTTCAGTACGGTGCTGCTGAAAGAGGGAGTTGTTTTGGGTGGGGTTGGGGTCTCGTTGGTTGGTTTGGTGTTTGTTTGTTTGTTTTTTACAAAGGCAACATGACACTCATTTCAGTAAATCCTTCTAGCAAAAATATCCAAATAGCCTTTTGTCCCTATTAGATGTATTTTACTTCATATACAAAAGAAAAAGACCATTCAAGCAAAACAAAAACAAGCAAAAATGTGCAGCTTACTTTGCAAAGACCCAAATCGTTCATTGTCCAAAAAAAAAAAGATGGGTTCATTTCTTGTCCAACATCTTAAAAGTTGACTTAATCCTATGAACAAGTACTTCTTTTTCTGCAGCTTTCGTGTTTCACAGCATACTTCTAAGCATGTATTCTAAGACAATTTCTAGCCCTCACAAGTGTTTGGTAGAACAAATAAATGCGGTAGAACTTTGCTTCAGGTGTACTTCAGGTGAACGTTAAATACTACTTCTGGAATCAGACACACATTACCCACACTGCATGGATACCGTTACCTAAGAAGTTTGCAATTGTAAAAATGGTAAAGAACAGCATTGATGCCTAAAGCTGGGCAATACAAAGTGTCATGTCCTTGAACTAACACGTACCAGCAGCAAACAATGTAAAATAAAGTTATTTTATATGTGACACATTTTACAAGATGATACAGCAAATCACTTCCTCAGTAAATCCATGACTCGGTTTTGAAAGGAGGCTTTGTTAATTTAGAACTCAACAGCAAGTATAAAACATTAAAGCCATCTTAGGACTGAACTCCACTTCTATTATTTTTTAATTATTTTTATACATTGTCTTATGATTAAGACATTCATTACTGTTTAGCACATCATTTAATTTACAGTAATCTCTACAGAACAATATAGTTAATTCAGTATCATCAATAACTTTATACAGACACAGTATTGAAGCCATATCCTCTTTTGCTTACTGTCAAATACAAAACAGCTTATATAGACTAAAAAAGCTACACACCACAGTTGTAGCACACCGTATTTTGTGCCTGACTAAAGTTTACAGTAGTGGCTTTTTGATCTTTCAAGACAAATAAACATGATACCACATGGCAAACACCTGTGCAAATTCAGGCTTCAGTGGAAGGCTTCACTACCTCCTTTTTCCAGAACTACTTTTTCCTGCTTTACTGCTGCTACTACCAGACTTGCTAGAAGATTTTGAAGAGAAAAGTCTTGTCATGAATTCAGAGACATCTGGCAGCTCATGGTTGGAATTCAGCATGTTCATTGACTGCTCCATTTCCTGCATGCAAAGATTAGATCACCTTAATAGCTTGTAACAATTCTGGCTGTTTCCAAGGCATCAGTTGAAAGATTGTATCGGGAAAATGTCAAATTTTCCCAAGTACTGTTTGTAGTCTTCCAGGGTACATAGTGCTACTTATTTCTATGCAACCACAGCCAAATGCCCAGCTACACACAGAAACATAAAACCCAAGAACTAAAAGCACTGGTGTATGGAAAAAGGTAACCACGTCTTAAGCAGTCTTACAGGCCAACCACCTGACAAACAAAAATAACTTGCTAAAAGAGAAAAATGCCATTACTTATTTTCAGCATTACTTTCCTCCATTTTAAAATTTTAAGCTTTCATTTAGATTTTCGGACCTGTGCTCTCACAGATTTCACACAGTTTTGTGTCCTCATATTGGTATTACTTATGCTAAATCTAACACAATTTTGAAGCTGCTTGAAGGGATTAGATATTTTTATTACCCTACTTTGTAACATCAAGCTATTAGTGTACAACAGCTAAGTTTTCTTTCTTCCATGAGAGGAAGGATTTTAATGAGACCATATATCCAGCTAAGCTTAATGTAACTTTAGAGTTTAGTATAGCAGCTCTGGGAAATCAGCATGGTTTAAAACAGATCCTGAAGTGCTTTTAATGACTACGACAGCTGAACTACACATCCACGATGTGCTAATGCTTATAGTAATTGCCAATTTAATGTGGGATTGTCACCTTGCTCTTCATTCAGTACGACAGAGCTTTTAACTGTTTTCAAGGTACAAATGAAGCAAAACCTGTTACAGTAGAGCCTTGTTACTATTACATCTATATTATACCTGTACTAGTGCCTCTACTACAAGCACAGTTACTAAATCATTAACTCTCTATAAACTCCTAGTGTGCTGATCCCATAAAGAAAAAACAAGCTAACTTGAAAAATATAATATAAGCTCCATACTCTCCACAAGCAAACTGAAGTTGGAAGAATTTAATATATGGTCATTTAGAGAATGCCATTACAACTGAGTTTCTAAAAGCTACCTTCTCCTATTCTTTAAAGATAATTTAAATTACAAGCAAGGTTCATGCAACTTAAAATTTCTTCTTAGCAAGTCATATCAGTCAGCTAATAAGAACTAAATTGTTAGAAGTTCTGATGCTTTACTGTAAGCAGTATCAGATCAGTGAAAAAAGGAAGAAGTGATACTTTTAAAATTCCAAAGTTCAGCTTGGTTTGAAGAACATACCATGGATATCGAGCATATCTTCGTATCCTGTCTTTATTCCAAATTACAGCCAAAAGAGCATTACATAGCTCTGATATGCTTTTTATAGGTATTACCGTAAAAAAAAAGACTCCAACACCTATAAAGAACTACTGAAGACAGTGGTCACTGAAAGGAAAAGGAGTTTAAATTAATCAAACCCTCAAAAAGCAGCCACCCAAGACAGACAAGGAATACTTCTAAAAATAAGAAAAGATTTAGCAGACACCTTGAATCTCCATTTTGTCCTAGCCTTCTGCTATTCGGCATTTTGCATGGTGAAAGGACAATAAATCAGATAATTTAATGACTACATTAAAACTCCGTATCATATACACTATTGTGACAGCTGGATTTAACTCTTGTAAGCCACATGGTTTAGGTTGATGGACGAGAGAGCCCCACATCATATAATTCTCAACATACTTGATATTTATTAAATGATGTCTAAAAATGAAGTGCTAGATTTAACATAGTGCAAAAATACATCGGAAATCTATAGAAAGTAGCTTTTGAGAAACTGTATTTATCACTCCAAAGAAACTCTGGAAAACATCGTTCACACTGTAACACTTTCAAAGCTGTGCCAAACAATTTATTTCTGCGTTCTGCTGTTTGACAGCAAATCCATGAGTCTGAAATGTTAGAATTCATTGTTAGAACAGTAACACTGTATTAACTGGATGAACCCCATTAAGACTTCTTAAAAGCCCAGTTTTGTTTTTATTACTTTCCTATACCTTAAATCTCATTATCTTTGTCTCTACGTTCTCTATGCCTGCATCAACTGAACGTACTTACCCGTCTCATATCAGGATCGCTGGTGTTGACAACTTTAGGTAAAAGCACAAATATCAGTAGTGGAAGAACCATCATCATCACCTACACAGAAAACAGCAAGTATTTCTTCAGCTGAGATGCTCCAGACATTTTAGACACACTGACACAAAGCTTTTAGCTAAACAGCCAAATTCTGCAACGACTGCACTGTGAGTCAATAAGCCACTAACAGTAACTCACTTGTCAGGAAAGGAACCTGATAAGGAAGCATTATGTTTTAAATAACCAATTTCTAAGTTGGATCATTACAGGAAATGCTTGTTATCTCTTTCAACTGTAATAATGACAATCTTGCAACATGGTACCTCCATGCCACTAAAGCAACAGCACGTTATCAAAGGAAGCAGAGTATGGGCTATTTTCAGAGAACATACATTAACAGAGTGGGTATGCAAGGGACAAGGGGTCATAGAGAAACTTTCTGTTCGTAAACAAGTAAAAACCAAAGAAATAAAACAATCCTCTCAGAAGAACAAAGTGCACATATCTTTTCTCAATTATTTTATTCTTGGTGTTCCAAAGAATAGCTGTATTTGGATCCCTGGCTTATTTTTAACCTTTGTGTGTTTCTTGCACATACCATAGGGTTCATGAGGAAATCTGTCCATCCCCAGGATTCTCTCTTTATAAAATATGAAGGAGGTCCAGAAGATTTCATCTGGAGTGGATATGGCAGCCTGACAACTTCAGAGGTTTTGATGTAATTCACATATCTTGCTCTAACGAGGAAAACGTAAATAATTAAAAATACAAATACAATCCTTAACAAAAAATAAAATCATTGAATAATATTCCAAGTAAAGTTTTAATAACAGACTACGAACAAAAGTATCTGCTAGGCAGTGTTGGCTAGGCTTCACTTTTCAGAAGCTAGTTTCTCTGAGCAGCATACTTTATGGGATCAAGTGATACCCACTTTACCTTCTTTCCAGGCTAGCTATTAAGCAGACTGAAAAACCTGAGGTGAAAAACAGACCTGCAGATCAGAAACACCAGAACTATCTGATCAAATGTGGCTTCTGCAAAACACTTTTTCTCACCGTGGTAACGAGCAAGAAAAGCTACAATGTTTAAAGAGAAGGTACAGCTTTGAACAGTGTCGGGCAGCTTAAACAGTTTGCTCAGAGCAACAATTATTTCTATATCAATTTAATATTACCTTTTCCCTAAGGGCATTATTTTGCATTTCTCAATACTGAATCTCAGTCTTTATTACTTTATAAGGCATTTCCACAGTTCTTCACTTAGGCTTAGTATTTAGTTACTTTGTACTGTCATCTAATTTTGTCACTCTTCTCCCACTTTTCATCATTTATGGATATTTACCCACCTTGTGCAACTCCAGGGATGACTTCTGCCCATTACAAGAGAAACCACTTACTCCTTCTGATTTTTTTGCCAAATATTCACCCGAAGCACGCCTTTTCCTCCTACCTGATGATGATGTATTTTCTTCAAAAGCTTTTCAGATACATAGCTGTTATCCACATGCTGTTTCCTCTTTCTAAGTATTCCAGTATTTTAAGTATTTCCCTTAGAAAAGCCCAGTTGACATTTTGCCCAGGTATCACATTTTGTCATGCATCTCCAAACTGTATTCCTCATGATAGTTTCTACCTGCTTGGCTGGTAGCAATGTGCTCTGCAGGCATATCCTAGCGATTCCTCAGACATCAAAACACTACAAAGTGAGAGGTTATATACACCACCATTTTCACCAAGTTCCTTCTGTATTTCTTACTTTTTTTTTTGCCAATGAGATACTGCCTAACAAAGTACAAAACCAACAATTTTATGAAGTTTGGAAAAAAATCTAGGCTCAAACAAATTGTGCTATTATTACCACAGAGTGCTGGCACTGTTTTCAGTTTGAGTTTTCAATTTTTATCCTCCCCTAAAAATACTGCTGCAGTGTTTGTGTCAATGTTTGTACTCCTAAAATGTACCAGCATCTTTTGGAAGGTACTGTAGAAGACAAACTTGGAAGTTAAGATGCTTTATGTGTGCTGATACAAAGTAAAATGGACTACAAACACGTTCATTTAAATGAAAATCACCTTATTAGACAGTACAGCCATTTGTCTGTATTCCTTACTGAACAGTGTGCAGTTACAGATGTGCAGTTATAGTTGTTTCCTGTTTGTAGCAGGAAAAAAAAAAAGCTACAAAAATACTGCAGGCTGGCAACTACCAGCCTTTGCCAGTAACTGTAAGGAGGATCTTCTAGTGGTGTAACAGGAATATTTTAGACTTTAGAAACAAAATGAATTAGAATTTCATTGTGCCACGTCTTGACAGAACACGTATCAAAACGAAAGGAAAAAGGGAAGAAGAAGAAAAAAAAAGGTGTTAGCAAAAGATAAAGGAGTTAATTGATTTATGTCTACATTTTATTTCAGGATACCTGCATAAGAAAATAACAGCAGTAAACAAATAGAGGGACTATTTTTATCCATTTCCTCTATTTAATGCCACAAATATGAAAGGACGAAATAAATCAAGACTTTGGATTTTAAGAAAAGTGATGTTAAAAGAAGCTGAAACATACAGTCTGAACAGGGACACCAGATCTCCAGCACTGCTCACATCACGTCCTACACCGTGCTGTCGCGCATACTTAATACATCAATACAGAAGAAAAATCAGGAAAGGCTCACCTCATTTTGCCTTTTGAAGTTATGTCAACTCGCACAGGCTCAAATTTATGAGCAGGGGATATAACTTCTACTACATAAGATCCTGAAGGTACATCATGAACCACAAAACTTCCATCTGTCCTGAAAAAACAGTCATTTCAGCTACATTTCAATATGTTTCAGTACACAAGTGAAGGTGCGTTATTTTTCTTATTTTTTTTTAAGAAGAAACTGTAAAAGTATCATTTTATATTATAAATCTTAATATATATTAACAACAACCACCAAAAGGAAAATTCAAATTGCTCGGCACTTCTAACATCAAACCCCTTAATCATCACACATCAACGTGTGCCATGACAGGAGCAGAAATTACCAGTTGTGTCAAAATTTTCTCTATGCCTATGCCTTACAATAGCCCTCACGCTATTGTCTTGCTGGAGAAATAATTTAATAGCCTACCTAAGATTTGAAATGGTTAATTTCATGTGTTCAAATGATGGCAGAATCGACTTACACCTTTCCTCCTCCTTCTGAAATGCATACAACCAAGTTTACTTTGCTTCAGTACTTCTGCTGGTAGCAAAAAAACCCAAAAACTGGCTACCTACATAGCGTGGGTAGGTATCAGAGATGACTTAATGCACAGAAATTGTGGTTTGTGCCTTTACTGCAAACTAGAGGTTTTTACTTTTAATTGCTCCCTTTAGGAGTAGCGCACGCTGGAAAGCTCTGTCACAGCAATAAGGAAACTAAAAGCTCTGAACATAGACACAGAAGGGATCTTTAGACAGACTGCTTTTATTTTAAAATACGAAACTTCAATATTCGGTGAAAATATTAGTAAAAGGATACTTGAGAGCTTCAGCACCGATTGCCATTAATTTAAAGTACAGAAGCTTGCAGTTCTCCTCCTACATACTTCCAGAAGTTTCCAGGAAGAAAAACATTGCTCTCTACACTTTTAAAATTTATACTAAAGATCTCTCTCCTAAAAGTAAGACTCAAAGTTAAGACCAAAAAAGCCGTTCAGAGGAAAAAAAAAGTAATACACCCTGTACATTAGAAAGATCAGGAAACAAATCAATGAACCCTCAGAAAGAATTGTCCTTATGTCCTTCACACAAGATCTCTCTCTCTCCGAGATGTACATCACTTAAAGACCTTCCAGCCATGAGGACAGAGGCACATACACAGCACCGTGCAGGTGGGTTTCACTGGTACTTCATGTGATGGTTTGAACCCCTAAGAATGCTTACATTATCTTGTATTTCAACTGCTATGAGGATGTTTCCCTAGTAATTTCCTTTCAATTTGTCATTCTTTACAGCATTCTTTTGACAAAACTGTTACAGGTTTTTTTTCTAAAGATTTATTTAAATAACAAAGAAAATCCTCACTTAATGTACTGCTATCCAATACTGCCTTTTTAGAAGAAAAGGTTCATTTTTATTACTGTGGGGAATTACCAAGCAAACTGCTTTTAGTCTTCAAACAGAGTTCTTACTAAAAGTACACTGCTATCCAGTACTGCCCTCATTTTAAGCGACAAAATAAATACCAACATTAAAGCATTTTTGCTAAAATGTACCATGCTGATGGTAGCACAACATCTACAAATATGCTTATCAAACGGAATAACTTCTGTATTAGCTGCTTGGCTTTAAGTTTTATCAATAACATTTGATACTCCTGTAAATAGGTGTCAAATGAATGTAATCTATAAAGCTTCATATCTACACTGTCATAAGTATGGTATGCTCTTAGCTAAGACTATTTCCTCATATTTCAGACACCTGGAGCTTACCAATCCCATGGTATTTATTAAACGAGCTCCTAAATACGATGTCAGGCTCCCACAACTTGGTTACGCTGGCTTATGGTGCTACACTGACAAGACTGCAAGCTTTGCAGGGTGAAATTTGCTGTGTTAACCTATCAACTGTTCCAGAGTGAAAGTTCAGTTCAACTTTCACTGCAGAGGGAATAAATCAAAATTCTTGATATTTATGAGATGGTGTATCTTAATTCCATACAAATGATCTACTTTTAATACAGAATTTAAAAAGCAATGTTATACTGCATTAACGATCATAAAATAGATTTTAGAATTAGCTTCCACTCTTGAAATTACATTAGTTCAATACTTAATTCCGAGGACATCATCTATGTTTTAGTATCTCTAGATCCTCTGCTGATCTGAATATACCCACTACCACATGAGACTGAATAAGCTGATGTGATTCTTTACAGCTTCCAAATCTCTTTGCATTGTCTTTTGTGAATCACAGAATCACAGAATCGCTC
>NW_010207651.1:0-2049 GCF_000695765.1 Mesitornis unicolor
CTGTGTAAAACCACTGGGAGGGAGGATGTAACCTATACATACAAGCACTCCACTAAATTACAAATAAACACTTCAGCAGCAGGAAGTTTTGAAGTGAAACTGGGTGGAAAAGCTAACTTTATTTTGCTTACTGCTTTCCAGCAAGCTCCACAATAACAGACTCCAATAGCATTTTGTTTTCTAGTCTGTCACGGTACCATCGGACATGGTTAAAAGAGAAAAATACGCTTTTTGTCAAGCTCCTAATGCAGCTGCTAACAAATCAGTTCCCAGCACGCAAGTACGAACATAAAGCTCTTATGAAAAACATAATTCATGAAGACAGCACATAAAAAAATCACATCCCTGAAGTGATTTTAAACAACTCCCATCCAAATTCACAGAATCACACAGAATCACAGAATGGCTCGGTTGGAAAAGACCTCCGAGATCATCATGTCCAACCGCTCCTGTCTACCCACTAAACCATATCCTTAAGTACCTCGTCTACCCACTCTTTAAACACATCCAGGGATGGGGACTCCACCACCTCCCTGGGCAGCCTGGTCCAGCTTCTGACAACCCTCTCAGGAAAGAACTTCCTCCTTAGCTCTGACCTGAACCTCCCTTGGCACAGCTTGGTGCCGTTTCCCCTTGTTCTATCCCCCATCACCTGGGAGCAGAGCCCAGCACCCACCTCTCTCCAAGCTCCCTTGAGGCAGTTGGAGGTGGTGCTGAGGTCTCCCCTCAGCCTTCTCTTCTCCAGGCTAAACAAGCCCAGTTCCCTCAGCCGCTCCTCATCAGGCTTGTTCTCCAGAGCCCTCACCATCCTTGTGGCTCTTCTCTGAACACGCTCCAGAATCTCAACATCCTTCTCATAGTGAGGGGCCCAGAACTGAACACAGCACTCAAACTAGAAACTACCAGATTCACAGGCAGGGATAATATAAATCTGCTCTGTATTGAACAGCGTGGCCGTTAATTCAGAATATTCCACGTACAGCGTGAGGAAATTACCACCACGGCCACTATAATAATTTGTTTCTGTACATCCTACTGTGCAGCTTCCAGTACAATCCTTACGCTCCATTAGCGCCCATGCTCATTTTTAAAGCAGCTTTAAATACATTAAAATCTGACAGGAATTTTCGGCCTCCCGCTGCACAAACATTACTGCGACAAGGAAACGCTTAATTCTGCACTTAACTGCTGGCGAGGAAGCTTTTCTAATGCACAAAAAGACCATTTTTGTACCGTTTTCACACAGGCAGCAATGCAAATCAGCAGAAATAAGCGCCCGAGTTAAAGCTTGGGAAGTTAAAGTGAGTTTGCTGGGTTGTTTGCTGGGGGTTTTTAAGTCATTTTTGCTTGAATACTTCTAATAACGTGCTAAAAACATTGGATTATGCAAATTTCCTTCCCTATGAATTTCTTTTGGAGAGGAAAAAAAACCCCAGTTTTGAAACAAAGCAGGAAATCTCCGATTACTAAACGATGTCCACTGGGCATCCACCTTCTCTCAAGTTTTAGAGAGAGCAAGAATATCAGACTGCTTCACTCCAGTGCATCTTCATTCCAGAATTTCTATTATTTGCTTGTTAAATTACTTATTAAATTATAAGCATCTATTATTTCCAATTGAATTAACGTGTGTGTGTGTGTCTACATATAGTTTTTTAGATATACCTATAGGTAGGTAGGTAGGTAAGTAGATAGGTAGATACATACAGAGAGAGAGATGGAGATAGAGATGGAGATGGAGAGAGAGAGATGATGGAGATGGAGAGAGAGAGATGATGGATGGAGGGAGAGATGATGGAGAAGGGGAGAGATGATGGAGAAGGGGAGAGATGATGGAGAAGGAGAGAGAGAGAGATGGAGAAGGAGAGAGAGAGATGGAGAAGGAGAGAGAGAGAGATGGAGAAGGAGAGAGAGAGAGATGGAGAAGGAGAGAGAGAGAGGGGGGAGAGAGAGAGATGATGGAGACGGAGAGAGCGAGAGATGATGGAGACGGAGAGAGCGAGAGCGACGGAGACGGAGAGAGAGAGAGCGACGGAGACGGGGAGAGAG
>NW_010207652.1:0-21456 GCF_000695765.1 Mesitornis unicolor
TCCCTGTACTCTGGCCTGTGAGATTGGGCCCGTGAGATGCAAGCATTGCTTTGTGTTATTAACCAATATTTGTAGATTTTCCTGGAAATTCTGGAACTGAAATCCTCTTAAGAGACAATAAGTTCATTGGCTACAGATAGTAAAGCATCTTGGTGCAATCTATGTTTTTGGTCTGTGTCTCTTCCCTTTCCTGAAAGAATGATTACATTGCACCATTACAATCTCTGCACAGGTTGACTTCTGTGTAAGATTTCTGAAGCTGATGTAGAGCCTGTGGTACCTTTGTGACTGTGGTAATAAAAGAGTTGAGATTTGCACAATAGCTGCATTGAGTTCCATCATTTACTTTGAATCCAAAGTTACAGGAGAGAGCACACAAAATGGTAAGGGAAATAGACCTTTTCTGAATTTATCATTTTTACTGTGTTGTTCCTACTGTCTGCCTGCCAGAATCCTAAACCCTGTCATCTAGTGGAAATCTCTGCCTAGCCGCTAGATTTACTGGGAAATAACCCTACATGTAATTTCAGCCACTATTTTAAGGAGCTTTTATGTCGTTGATTAGCAAATCTGTCCTGTGTAGGTTCTTAGTCCAGACACACCATGAGTGCATTCAGGCACAGTAAGTGATGGTGACTAACAACTGCCATACATGGCTTTTGTCATAATCTTTCAGAAGTCAGTGAAACAGGAAAAAAAAGTTTTAAAATGTTTTTTTAATAGTACTCATGTATTCATAAGTATATTTATGTCAGAACAAGTATATCAGTGGAGATAAACTCACATTTGACTGATGAAGGTGAAATCTGTGGTGGTTCTTCTTTCTGTGGATGCTGTTTTACAATTCTGGAACTGCCTGAAGACTTCCAAACAGTGAAGTTTTGTTTATGTTGAAGGGAGTTCGATTGTGCCAGAGAGGAAATCTGCCTTCATCCTTTTGCTTTACATGCTATTCTAGTATACCTAAGTCTGAACAATAAAGTAGGGAGCAACATAAACATAAAAAGTGCTTGCAGTGATCAGTATAATCTAAGTAATATGTAATATGTTGTTACATACCTTCTGGACTTAGGCACTGAAGTCTTTATGCCCAAGCATCACATTGCTGTAGTGTAGGCAAAATATGACAAGTGCGAATAATTGAGGCCAAGCCACAGTTTTCTAGGATGAAATGGAGTCACTGAGCCAGCTGGAGAGGGAAGAAAGCATTTTTCATGAGTTTGCCAGATAGGCTTGAAGGAAGCTTCCCCAAGGCTGCACCAGGAGCCATAAATGTCTTTGCTCGAGTATAAGATTTTGAGTATCTTACACCAACCCTTTTCGATCATCATCCACACTGCCAACTGTGGGCATTAAAAAAATAATGAATCAGACCCCAAAACAACTTGGAACTGACTTAGAAATTATAATGTATGGGAAAAAATGGGGTTTATGCATCTTACTGAGCTTCTAGATTATTTCATTAAAAAGTTAATTTCATTGAAAGAAAAGAAGATTATTTTATGATATCTCTGGATTCATGAGAAAACCCCAGAGTTCTGAAGGCTGGAGTGAAAAATGTGGGGTTCATTGGCACCACAAAGGGGCTCACACAAGTCTGACTCCTCTGCGATCTAATTAGCTAGTCCTTGAGTGGACAGCACAAGGAAAGAGAACGAAGAAAGTTGTGAAAATAGCAGGTAGGGAATGACTGCTCTTTGAAGGGCATAAAAATTTCTATCGCTCTTCTTTTGCAAATTTTATCACTAGGTGAACAAGGGTTGAAGAGCTAGATCATCATGCTACAGCATCTCTAACACGTTCAGATTTCCGCCCTATAGTTTGAAGCAATCTAGCAGATGCTGAATTATGTGAAAACTTATTGTCATGACAAAGACCATAAAAAATGGAAAATGAGACAATTAAAGACCCCATGACAAATTTTATAACGATTATAGAAAATAACACAAAGGTAATCCATAGTATTATCTTTTCAAGGTTCTTCTTAGATGTTGTAAATAGGGTTTATAGTACTAGCTATTTTTTTGCTACTTTGCCATCAATCACCCTGAGGCATTACTAAACTGTTACTTATCTGCTGACAGGTAAAACGAAACTTTAGTGCTGATATTAGTGAAGTTTTATTAGAGAGCATCAAGAGCTCAATAGTAACCAAGAGAGAAAAAAATAAAGTTTGCTAAAATATTATTCTGAGATTTTTAGATTTCTCATTTTTCTTTTGTTCTCATGGTATTTCTTTTTCTTCAATCATTTGAACTGACTGGAATGGGAAGATAATTGAACTTTCAGTTACCAGTCATGGTTGACAATTTTTGTTGCTGTGGGTTGGTCATTTGAGTAAGTATTTTGTTGTACTGTTACCTGATACCTAGAGAAATTTCACATTTTGGACAACTACTCTTTTATAATATGTACATAATTTTTGTGGTTTTCCTTTTAGGTTTTCAGTGTGTTCAAATACTGGGTGTAGGAAAATGTTACAGTATTTGACAATTAATAATTTGAAATTAAAGTATCTTTATATCGTTAATTCTTATTACTAAATCAACAGACTTATGCAAGAATATTAATTTTCTCTTTTCATGTTTGATAACAATTATGAAGAAGATAGTATTATATCAAAGGTAGATATTGTGGAGAACAACAGAGGTTTAAATAGTGCCACCAAGTCAGGAAGAACCCTGAGATTGTGAATTGTACTAACCACAGTTGAAATGAGAGCAAATTGCTAATTATAACCATCTAGGTTATCTGTTGGTGAAGGTTCCCTCAAAATATAACTTGCTCAATCTTCTCGTCTAGTTCAGCACAAAATGAAGCTGGCTGCATTTCACCATAGTATCTCTCTGCAAGCATAAATTTTAAATATATTGAAGCTTTATTTTTGCTTCATATTTTTCTTTGAATAGAGAAGACCAAAAATCAATCATATATCTGGGATTTAGCTGCTTCAAATAGAGGTCAACTGAATAAGCGCTGGCTTGGTATTAAAGATAATCTACAATGTCACGGCAAATGTTTAAAGCAAGCAGTTTTTAAAATACTGATTTTAATAAGATGCGTGACCCTGATGCCTGTTATTTAGTCTTGCACATCTTGCTAACATTAGCTTTTCTAGACTTGGCCTGCAGAGAAGCTATTGTCATTTGCTTCGGCAGCATATGTACGTATTAAGTTTCTTCACAGAGCAATTTCTCAGCATACTGAAGTTCTGTTCTCCTGCTTGATTCAGTGTCAGGCTTAGCCTGCTATTATATCTACCTGAAAATTTAGATTATTTTAGTACTTCATTCTAAAAGTCCAGTTGTTGCTGTGTAATTTTCTAGTGATATGCATATATGATATGTTGTAGCCTTTACAAGAATGTCTTTTACCTTTGACTTCTGGTGCTTCTGAAGGCATGAAAATACGTAGATTTCACAGACAATACTAAATTGAGATGGCCTATGAAAATCAGTATGTACAGATGACAAAGCCAAACAACCTTAGAGTGGTTCAAGTATCAGCAAGAAATAAAATTAAATTAATTTTGTAAAAATTAGTTTGAAAGATAAAAAGAAATAGTCTAAGATGCACGGATAAGAAGACAATTTGGATAAAATCCTGAGAATGCTCAGTTCTGTGAGAGCTTTGCCATTTAATCAACTCAGCCAGTACTTAACCCCTGGCAAGTAATAGTCAAGGAGATCAAGGGATGGTAGATGGCAATAAACTAAGTATGAAGTTGTTGTTTGAAAAAGTTTGCTTATGTAGGTACGTTGGTATGTTGGATGTGTAAATGTCTGTGTTAAAGAATCCAATCCAAAATAAGATATTCTGTAATTTGTACCTCATTGCACTTCAGCTCCTGTCTCAGCCACATCATTTATTTTGGACAATGCACTTATCTGTGTGCTATTTTTTGTGATTCATTCACTCAAGGGTGACACTGCAGTTAGTTGGGATATGCTGAGCACAGCAGTGTGAAGAGGAATGCGCAGACCTTTATGTGATCAGTGCTTCCTATCACAACATTTGCAGTGGCTTTTGAAGCAGACACCAGTCTGCTATGTAGTTCATCTTGTGTGCTTTGGAGGACTCGTGTGTTAACAGAAGCCTGTGGTTCCCCTCATGTGCTGTTCTGCTGCTCTGTATGCACCTGAATGCTCAAAAAGTTGGTAAGTCATGCTCAGTGCACCATGCCTTCAGGATGACCTTGAAGCCCTTTCCTCAACGCCCATCTCTTTACAGCTGTGCTTTGTTTTCCAGATAGATTCACAGTGTACTGCATGACTGCTTGTCATACCATTCTGGTTTTCAGCAAATATATAAACATATTGGTGATGAAATTACTCTGCATGATCAGTGTACCTTCTGTGCAGCATCCAGCTCTCCCATGGATAGTGCCATGAAAGAAACACAACAACAAAGGAGCACTTGTAGGATTCTCAAACCAGAAATTGCATCCATGAATACAGAGTGCTGGAAATTTTCCTGTTTGTTTCTTTTCTTTTATGAAAGGTCTTTAGTCTCTTATGGACAGGAGCCCTTATGGTGATCAGATGTTTTTTTATTGGGAAAAAATTTCCTAGGAGTAAAATTTGTGGTGAAAACAGGAGAATGAAAAGATATCTTTTTTGAGATCTAGTGGACAAATGTTGTCTTCTCCTCAGCTAGGGGGGACCTTTTGAAATGCAAGCAAAATTGCTTGAAGTCTGACAGTGTAAAAGCCTGAGGATGGTATTCCCTGAAAACTTCATAGGGTTGGAGGCCTGGTATGTTGGTAAGATGAGAAATGTGCTGTCATCTTCTTTTGTTGGGCAGAGATATAACCGGAAGAGTGAAATAGGGAGATCTAAATAAGCTTTATTTCCATGTATGTCTTAAAATCACACAGAATCACAGAATCACAGAACGTTAGGGATTGGAAGGGACCTCAAAAGATCATCTAGTCCAATTCCCCTGCCGGAGCAGGAACACCTAGATGAGGTTGCACAGGAAGGTGTCCAGGCGGGTTTTGAATGTCTCCAGAGAAGGAGACTCCACAACCTCTCTGGGCAGCCTGTTCCAGTGCTCTGTCACCCTCACTGAAAAGAAGTTTCTTCTCAAATTTAAGTGGAACCTCCTGTGTTCCACTTTGTGTCCGTTACCCCTTGTCCTATCATTGTTTGTCACCGAGAAGAGCCTGGGATATATTCTATTAAAAACAGCTAGACTATAAACATAGAAAGACAGTGAGATTTACATCCATGCTGGAGAAAATATGGGTAAACCAGGTTTGCCTGCCATGTCCAGAGCATATATTAACTGATATTGGTTACATCCTTGGGCTGAGGAATAATTGAGTAAACAGGGGGTTTTTTTGCAATTGTTTCCTCTAAAAGAGAAATGACAGAGTCTATTAGTGCTTGTTTGTGGCAGGCACCTTTATGTCATAGTCCCCATACCAAAAATACTGAGTGCTTAAGGTGGCCTAGCAGCTAGTAGCAGAAGTAGTCCAGAGCAGTCGTGTCGAATTCAGCAAGCAGGAACAGCCAGTAATGATCATGTGCAGTGGAAATAACTATTTAAAATGGCATAGATATTTAACAAGGTCACAGAACCCACTGGAACATATTTTCTAAAAGGGGTTGAGCCAGCGCTGGTTTTTTAAAAATGTTTTATTCTGCCTCCTGAAATGGAACCTGTAGAACTGACTGTAGAAGATTCACAAAACTTGTGAAAGAGACTCCTAGCTCAGGAGAGTAGGCAGACTAGGTAGGATGTTCCTTTGAATTAAAAGTCAGTGGATTAAGATGTTGGTTAGAACTTCAGAAACTGCTACAATTCCCAGGAAAATTTCTTAGCCACCAGGCTGTTGAGTTATTTTCTATGATTAGTGGTCCTGGTGGACAGCAGGATGACCATGAGCCAGCACTGTGCCCTTGTGGCCAAGAAGGCAAATGGCATCCTGAGGTGTATCAGGAGGGGGGTGGTTAGTAGGTCGAGAGAGGTTCTCCTCCCCCTCTACTCTGCCCTGGTGAGACGGCATCTGGAATATTGTGTCCAGTTCTGGGCCCCTCAGCTCAAGAAGGACAGGGAACTGCTGGAGAGAGTCCAGCGTAGGGCTACAAAGATGATCAAGGGAGTGGAGCATCTCAATTATGTGGAAAGGCTGAGGGAGCTGGGTCTCTTTAGTTTGCAGAAGAGGAGACTGAGGGGAGACCTCATCAATGTTTATAAATATTTAAAGGGTGAGTGTCACGAGGATGGAGCCAGGCTCTTCTCGGTGACAAACAATGATAGGACAAGGGGTAACGGACACAAAGTGGAACACAGGAGGTTCCACTTAAATTTGAGAAGAAACTTCTTTTCAGTGAGGGTGACAGAGCACTGGAACAGGCTGCCCAGAGAGGTTGTGGAGTCTCCTTCTCTGGAGACATTCAAAACCCGCCTGGACACCTTCCTGTGCAACCTCATCTAGGTGTTCCTGCTCCGGCAGGGGGATTGGACTAGATGATCTTTTGAGGTCCCTTCCAATCCCTAACGTTCTGTGATTCTGTGATTAGTATTTTTATTTGAGAAAAAGGAAAGATCCTATAATGGTATGCGATGTGTTGCATTTTTAGCAGCTAAAACCTCCGTTTTATTTCTTCTTTTACCTGAATAGAGGCAGTATTTAATCCTTTAGATCTAAAAAAAATTAATGTTTGGGCAATTTGTATCATGAATCCCCTGATTCAGCAGAGTAATCAATGACAAATGCCCTTGCACAGTAGTTCAAGTAATCTATTTCGTATTGGAAGTCTACATAAGAAATATACAAAAGAATTGAAGAGCATAGTTTATAAAGAGAAATTCATTTTGGAAACTGAAAATGCAATGTGTTGCTCGGGACATAACATCCTGAAATAACTGTTGGATTCACAAGTAGCTCAAACTTAATGTCTCATGCTAGGGCCGTGAAGAGATTTAAGTGCATCTTGTGCCTTTTTTCGACAAGTTGGAAGTATATCAACTGTGTTCCTCAGCAGGACCAGATTAGAGATACTAAGAGCCTAACCCACGGAGTGATTTGAGGTCCCCACCTGTAGAAATGAAAATGCATAAATGTCGTAACTCTTCCTGTGCTCTATAGCAGAGGCAGCTCCACCGCAGTACCTCACCCTGCCATTTGCTGTCTGATCTGTCTAATCTGCCTCAACTGTCCACTTTCTTGCTATGATTAATTTCCTTAATATGTGTTTGTCCTCACACAAAATTTTGCTACTTTACATAGAGAAGCAGTTCTTTCCCCTGCTGAGATACAAATACTGGAAAATATGAAGTGTAAAAATTATATTCTGAAACAGTGAAATTAATCAGTGTATTCTGTGCTTTTCTTGTGAGAGCTGTTAGGATTTTACACATCGTAAATGCATAGAGGGTTTCTGTTTCTTGCATCCTATTTGGATAGCTCTGTGATTCTCATTTTTCCCTCCACCTTTACATCATGGTTCGACGTTGTCTTCAGTCATGGATTGACTGTTCCTTGCCTTCAGTTTTAACTTGTATCTGCTTGTTTTCCTTCTGTTTCCCTCATTACACACCTTAGCTGTTTCAAATATTACTTCCTTCACAGGTCTGACAAATGTTAATTTTGGTTTTGGCACAACTTTTGTGGTAATCAGGGCTTTTCTTAATTGTCAGGTTCCTATATCCAGACTATTATGAGCAGATCTTAATTTTCATTCCTGTTACTTAACAAGAAAAATGAAGAAAATGAAAGAGTGAGTTTTCAGCACTTATGAGTGCAGAGTAAAATGGAAAATTGCAACTTAAAGAAGGTATAAACCTGAAGTCTATAAAGTAAGTTGAGATGTATATTTGGACTAAGGTGTCCTTGTTCCTAATCATCTAGGATGGGACCTACTCAGAGCACACTGCAACTCCTTCCCACCAATGGACGTGGGAGTTCTTCCAGCAGAAACAAAGGTTCACTGGGAAAGAAAGAAGGAAAACATACGCATGCATGTCTTGTGTTCATAAAGATTTAGAATACGGTTAGGACATACATAGAGTTGCTCCTAGATCCCACTATATGCTTAGCCAAAAATTACCACCTATACCAGCTCATATAGATTTCTTGCTGTCATCCTCACCACAACTACTACCCTGTCACCCAACCTTTCCAACCTTCCAGTTACCCCCACACCCAGCACTTCTCCTAAGCATCTTTACCCACATGTCCTGACATTGAAATCTCCTTTACTTTAAATGAGTTTAAAATTCAAATGGCTTCTTAATAGATGCTAGTGAAATGCAATATTGCCACCATTTGTCTTTGATAAAACACCATTTGTCATTAATGCTAAAGGCCTCTGTTCCTCCTCCTCAAAGTCTGCTGACAGGAGGGAGGTGGTATTGCTGTCTTTGCTTCTGTCACATGTGCTTCGTTGTTATGTGGTTTTGTTTTGGTTTTTTTTGTTGTTTTTGTTTTTGGCTTTTTGCTGTTGTTTTTTTAAAAAATGTTCCCACCTTTAGGGCATGCTCAGATGATGTCTGAGGGTGGTCCTTCAGAGGTGGAAGTTCTGCCGCTCTACTTCATCCACCCCCAAAGGTGTTGAGAGACTGAGAGAGGTAGAACCCATTCCTTCCCTGCTAGTGCTTTGCCCTTCACAGAATACAGAACAGGAGCAGCACAATACTTGTAATACTCTTGAGCATTTTAATGCTGCCCTCAGATGTGAGAAATTCAGTTCCCCTACCACCTTTTCTCCCAGGGATTGATCTCTTAAAGCGAGCACATTGCAAGAAAGACAAGGAAGCTTTGTCTGCTCAGCTACCAGTGCTGTTTCTGTTTTTTGTTAGTGTAATTTTACACAGGAAAGTGTATGACCACCAGCAAATAGTAACTTAGGCTAGGTGCCTTAGGCCTTCGTTTACCTGAGGAAAGTCTTCATAATTCAGCATGAGCAAATGGGTTTTCTAAGGGAGTTGCTGCAGCAGTGTCCTTTCTTCTCCCTGAAGGAAACAGCCCACAAAGCCAGTTTTTGAATTTATCTTGAGATTCCTGGCTAAGGGAATTTCAGTGAAGATTTAGTGTTTTATAGACACAAAAGTTTCAGACTGAAGTACTTTGAGGAGAAAAATGAAGCATTCCTGAATATGTATAAAGAAAACACAGGAGATTGAGGTTTTAAAATAATTTTTTTGTTCTCCCAGATATTGTTTTCAGTATAAAACTGCTTTTGAAAGAATAGAATCCAGGCAATGTTTGGGAGAGGTCAGAAAATCTGGATCAGGAGCTACATAGGTATATCTATATATAGGTACATCTGTCTACAACCACAACATAGCTGGGGAGCTTGGAATTTCTTCTTTTATTCAAGTATGTCTGTTAGTGATCTGCCAACTGAAGTTAACAAAATACTCCCACCGGTTTCACTGGGTGATGGATTGAGCCCCGAGGGCTATGTGTGGTTGCACAGTCAGGTACTGACTAGTGTGTCTCTGCTAGTTCATTATTTTTTTGCCCATCTAACCTTGCCACACAGAGTGTTGGTAAACCACATAATGGAGAGCATGTAAAACTAGTTTTCAGTAGAATGTAGCCCTTATGGCTGAATAATTTAGCTCTCCTCCCCCAAGTACTGTGTTAGAAACAATATTCAGCATAAACTGATTGTATAGATAGCCTGATTGTAAAGCAAGATTAATATGAAAAGGCAAGCAGACTGCAATAAAACCTACTAACTTAAATCATCTGCATTTGTGTACAAGCATTCATATTTAGCAACAGTCCCAAGGCTGAGATTAAAGCTGTTTGGTAGGTTACTTCAAGGCCTTTTTATTGCTAAATCTTATTATGTCTCTAAAATGTAGAAATTAATCACCTGTCATCAAAGCTACAGTGGATTATTGACTTCTAAATGTCTCTACAAAGTGATTCATGACAGAATGAAACAGGAGACTGAACTAGTACTGAAATTCTTTTCGCATGTGATAAAAAGGGTCTATTAAAAGTGTTTGAACAAATGCTGGCTATTAGGTAATCATCACAAAGGATTTTGTTATCAAAACGTGGTGCTTCTTGAATAACCTTATTCAGTTACATAGATTTGCAACACCAATCCTCTAACAGGGAAGTTATCTGGAGAATTTAGATTGTTCATCTGAAAAACCTGACATTAGGTGAATTACAGCAGGATTTTCTGAACTACCAGCAAGCCAGTGATGGTGAAGTGTTGTTTGCACTTGCTTCCAGGTATTTTAACTCAAAATCACAGGGGTATTTCAGTTCAGAATCATTGGGTTGTGATGGGAATATTTCTTATGATTTGGATATTTTGCAATCTATTGAATGCTACTTTTTCATTGAAACATGTCAAACAATACCACAAGGACATATTGCTGAGGGAAAGAACAATCCAGCTTTCTATTAATTCGAAGTGTGTTTCTTAAAGGACTGATAACGGCCCCCATTCCGTTATAGCTAGCATGCAGCTGGGCAGCTGTGACTGTGTGATGTGATCTGGGGATGCGAGCTGCCCTGGCTGCTGTTTCTGGGAGAAGTCAATAGATCCCAGATTGCTCCTGATAAACCCATGTTCGTCCTACTCAGGAGCTCAGAGCTCCTTCTGGAAATCAGGAGGGAAGCCCTCAGTTAAGATGTGCTGATACGCATTTCTTCTCCAAAAAGGGAACCACTAAAATGCTTTTCTCAGAAAATCAATATGGAGAACATGGAAATTCTGGATAAATAGCCTAAGTGTTTTGCTATGAATATTAGAATGCCAGGTGTACAACAAATGTCTTTGGAAAGTTAGCTTTTTAATGTATTTTCAGAGTTTCCATCAGTCACATTATGAGTCTGCAGAGTGTGCCTCAGTTTTCAGCTTTTGACAAACAGAGTGCTAAGTTGAAAGGTCCTTCCTCCCCAAAATTTCACAGCATGTGCTCCCACATTAACTGTTTGCAGGTTTGCAACAAGTGTACCTTAGTTTGTCTGTTCTTTGCAAGCATTGTAAGACAGAGATTCACTGAAATTTCACTTAGAGTCACTTTGCTGTCTAATACAAGTTGGGGGAAAAGAAAGGAAAGACATATGCAGCGAGACTGACCATTATGCTTTTAGGTATGAGTCTGGGGAAAAGAGAGGTTAGAATTGCAAAAAGCAGTGAAACAGCAGAGTTTTTTATTCTATGCACAAACCCAGAATTTCTCTCTAGCTGTTTTTAGTACACCTCATCTGCAAGGTGTGGGACAGGTCTTAGCTGCTAAAGCCAACAGTTTGGAGTTCCTGCAGTCATCCTGCCTTGTGGTGGCTTCCACAGGCCTCAGTAACTGCATCTTTCTCTACCCTTGTTTCTGTTTTCCACATCGATTTTTGCAGAAAAATGGTGACATTGATTTGGATAAAAATGAAAATGCTTTTGATGGCACCATGTGGAGTCAGGCAATTTGGGCACTTAAAATGATTACCCTTGTTCAATCTGACCTGCTCAGACAAGGATTTGTGTGTGCATATGTCTGCGTTTGCCTGCTTCCTATCTACTATGAATGTTTCTTTTTGTAAGGCTTGGAGTTGTAAAGAGTTTTACCCCTTTGCTCCTTGTCAGCTTGCTGCCTCTGTCCTCACTGTCCTAGCTGAGTTGTTTATTTTGAAGTCCTATGGTTCTGTTGTGACTAAGAATATTACATGAGACATCTTTTGATGTACATGCATGCTGTGCATGCATACTATGTGCTCACAGTCCCTGCAGACACCCCGGATTATTGATACAGAGCATATAAACAAGTTGCTCCACCCGGACATGCCAGTGCAAGCAAATGCTTTCTGTTCTTACTCCTGTCCCCCTCTGTTTTAACTGACATTCCTATGTTTAATACTTAAACACAGACAAAAACATTGCTGTCACTGAGTTCTTACAAAGGTGTTTGCAGCCTTCCCTGCTGATGCTCACTTTCAGCAGTCAGAAGCAACCTAGAGAGTCACAGACACATTGGTTGGAAGGGAGATCTGTTGGTCATCTAACGCAAACTCCTGCTCCAAGTGTGGCTATCACCAATGCTGGAGCACATCAGCCAGGCCTGTGTCTCAGAGTGCCGAAGGCCTCTGGGGTTGGAGATGCCACAACTACTCTGGGCAACTTGTTCCTAAACCATTCTATGATTCTATGATTCCTGTTCAGTTTTAGACAGGAAAATGAAAGGATTCTTTGTTATTTTGAATAATCTTCAATTCCTTCTCTTAGAAATATGTTAGAAATATGTTAGAAATATGTTACAGCTTATGTTATATAGCTATGATTTTTACTTTAATTTGACCTTAACTTTTATTCAAAACATTGTTAAAGAAATTTTCCAGCATAAAAGCTGAGGTAAGAATTCAGTACTGGGCTGTTATTATACAGATGCAATAACATGATATGCTAGGTGAAGAACACTGGCTTTGTCTTTGTCACAAGCTAGCTAGAGAGCTTGGCCTAAGTGAGCATGCACCTTAAGAAATTCAGAGACACAGGTAGCTACAGAGACCCTGTCATTATTTTCAGGTCTCTTAGGGTCTTTTAGGGTCTTCTGTAGGTTTTCCTTTCTGATAGACAACTGGTTTCCTGGCTTTTAATTCCCTTTTCTTGTAGATTCCAACAAAATTGAGGGAAGAAGTAGTAAAGAAGGAAGAAGTAGTAAAGAAGAAAACATAAACTCCTCATAAGTGTCCTCTCAGCTCATCTGAGGCACATCTATGAAACAGTGAAAAAACAGCTATTGGATGAAGGACTTAAGAATAGGGAAGAAGAGGGAACAAGGATGAAAACAGTAGTGTGGATGACTCCTGACTGATGTTTTCGTCACTGATAATGGATAATATATGTGTGTGTGTGTATCTGTCAGGGGGACAGGGCATGCTGGTTCCTCTAAAAAAATTGTATACCAGGCATATGATTGTACTTAAAATTGCCTGTGCTGAGAATGACAGGAAATCTCTTTTCAGTGTTGCATGTGAAAATGAGGACAGTGAAAGCTCCTTGTGCTGTATTCTCTAATGCAAATATTAATTCTTAATGTGTGTATGAAAAAATTGCACAGGTAGTGACATTTGTTGAAATTATGTGTTTTGAACTAATTTTTAACAGAATTCTTGTAAAATAATTTGTGTGTGGAATATTTAGTCACACTGTCTGTGATCTTTAATGAATTAGTTACTGTACACTATGGGAATTTCTGAGGAAGAGAATTATGAGTTCAGATTCACAGCTAAGCCATGCAAAGAGGGGTTGCTTTAGGGGCAAAAATCACTTGCAAAGTTGCACTAAATTCCAAACCTTATTCAGAGACCAGATTCTTTATTAATCAATGAAAGAAGTTAGGTTTTCCAGAAAGCCTTTCAACCTCTTCTTTCTGCATCTCTATTTTCTTTGACTAAAGAAGTAGCTAAGCTTCCATATAGCATGAGAAACACTTTCAGATCTTGTGTATCTGAAAGAAGAGGCATGCATCTTTGTGGCTTTGGACATGTTCAAGGCACACCTTTTTCCTCTGATCCTAAAATGGCAGCTAGGAAAAGGGTTTATGTGAGAGCCCCTAAATCATAGTGATCCCTCTCTAATTACAGTATATCTGTCTCAGTCTGGATACAGCACCTTTGCAAAGAGAATCTGCTGGCAATGCAGCACAAAGGTGAAGTTCGTGAATGGCTGTACTGAATACAATGGTATTATGCTGGTGTAAAAGATGTATAAGTGAGATCATAATTAGGTTCATTAAATTAATGAATAGCTACCCTAACATCTCGTGGTCCCGTGGCTTCTGGCACTTAGATACATGTTTTATTAGATAAGTCAAGGGTGGGGATGTGTTTGTCTGTTTACTCATAGTTCAGTAGTTCAAAGGAGAATTTCTGTGAATATGTTGTACATATTTGTGCCCTGTGAGGCACATTCTCCTTTGTTTCCCCTACACTAATCCTCTGTAACGTCTCTGAGCTCAGATGAGTTTCTTGTTCAGAGAGTGGTGTTCTCTGCTGAATACTGAATTTATGGAGAGCAAAATTTGGGCTTTCATCCTTACATTCTTTGCTTTATTTCTTTTCAAGTTAACTTGCTTCACTTTTGGTGGCACAGTTGGCGATCTCCGATTCCTCTTGTAGAGCTACATTTTCACGAGTAACATATGGCTATCTAACAGGTGGAGCAGACACTGTACAAATGAGAATTTGCCTTTGGGTCTTTTCATACTTTGGCTTCTGTGAATTTGGCTGTTGCATTTACTATTCTAAACTCAGTTATTTTTTTTTACTCATCTTCAGCCAGCACATTTCTGATGCATCTGAACAAGTTTAACAGATCATAAGAAACTGAAAAGCCCCCATGCACAACTTTATGTTTCTCACTCCCCTCACTACTCCCCCCCTCTTCTACCATGTTGTTTTGGTTCATGGTACCTTTTTAGGTGTGGCAGCACCTTTTTCTTGTCTCTTGCCAAGCTATCTAGGCTCCTTCCTCAATGCCTTTTGTCCCTGACCTGTGTAAGCTATGGATGTGACACTTCAGGACATGGTTTAGTGGGCATGGTGGTGGTAGGTTGATGGTTGGACTTGATGATCTTAGAGGTCTCTTCCAACCTTAATGCTTCTGTGATTCTGTGCTTTGCCTCAAGGTTAAATCACCATTTGGACTCAGTACATTTCCCTCATCTCCTGCTTCTTTAGGGCAGGAAAATTACATAAGTCTCTGAGGGTCTCACTGATAGCTCAGAGAAACCATTGACCCCACCAGACAGGTTAAATAGGGTGGGTTAAGGACTACTTTGCATTGCTAGACTCATGCCAAATAACCAGTGAATCTGGCCCGCTATTTTTACATGTGTACAGTGTCAAGCACACTACTGGGACTTAACAGACAATAAGATAATGGATGCGTTAAAAATACCGATGACAAATTCAATACAAGAATTGAAATACAGGGTAAGTGGAAAGGTGAAGTGTTGGTGAAAGTCTTAAATCTCAAGCTGACCTTTTTTTTTACCCACAGGACTTGTCGCTGCAACTTCTGTGCTGCTCCATGGTTGCTTTAATTTATATGACTAATGACATGAAAGATGTAAAATCTGTAAAAATACAGTGTTTGGCTGCTTAAATTAAGTTTATGAGTTTTTCTTAAGCCTGCCAAACAACTTAAATATTTCATGGCTTTCACAGGCTACAGTTCTAATATTTATAACTCTTGTGTGCAGATTTCAAAAATTATAATTACAACTCCCAGGATCCCAGATATAGCAGATGTTCAATATTTTGTACGATGTTGGCAGAAATGCTTTTCATGCTCTTTTTGATCTCAGTACCCCATGTATTGTATCTGCTACAACAAGCTGTTGATAAGAGAGTTTATTGTTATTTCCCTGTAAAAGACTCTGTAGGGCAGATTCAGGATGGCATATAAAGGAGAATGAATGGGGATTCAACCCTAATGAATAATGAGGAACCCTGTGCAGTGCATTCTTTCAAATGCCGCCCTACTAAATGGCATATAGGATGTCTCTCATTGCATAGATCTATGTAGGACTTTTGGAGTTACTGTGACCCTTTCATTTTAGGCTATACATCCTTGCCCCATTCCCCTGTATTGATGGATCATGTAATTTCCCATTCTCTCTTGTATATTCACCCCCATGGTGCCTGTGTTCCCTCTATGAGAGTGCAAGAATAGCTTCATTTCAGTCAGATGCCAAAGCCCGTATATATGTTTTAATCAAAGAGTTTATGTGTGAGATAAAATTATGGCACTGACTCTGGTTTTTCTAATGATCCGCTTGCATGAGGAGAAGGGAAATGAGCTTTAAGCAGCTGGGCTTGTCTCAGCTCTTGCCATGTTTTACTTATATTGTATTCCTTATTATTGCAACTGGGCTTTTTTTCTTAGAGTCATATTGAGTACTCAGTTAAACAGTGAAACTTCACTGTCACTCAAATGATTGCCCCAAATTTACAACACTATAATGGCAGTCATACTCTACCCTTTACAGGCAGATTTTAATGCAGTCCACAAAGGTTAAAAAAAAAAAGAACCTCATATTAGTAGGTTAATACAATATCCTACAGTATTACTGTAAATGCATAATAGTAGCAAATAGTGGAGGTCATTGTATAAATGAAATTAAGTAATTTTAATTATACAGTCATTCATTAAGGCCACAATTAGAAATGTATGGAAAGTATTAATATTCACACTGTTTTTTAGGAATAGCTTATATAAAATTCAAATTTGTTATCTGGCATTTGATTTTCAGTATTACCTAAAATGTCCATGTGAATATACAAATTAGATTGAAAACATGATGAAACTTGAAAAAAGCATAATTTAATGATATATGGACATTTTATATTATTCTGAACTATAATACAACTGTAAGCAAATTAATATACCATATTTTCAGGAAGATATTTAGTTATTTGGTTTGAAGGTTTTGGGGTTTTTTTGGCTTAGATTTTTTTTATTTTTTGAGTTGAGAAATGTTGCCATTTTCTGTTTGCGAACAATAAGTGTATGAAAATGGCATTTGTACTATAGATAAAATCAAAATATAAGATGGATCCAGTATGACAAAACCTTGAAGTTTAGTGAGATTGTCTGGAGCAGAAGATGACTATGTAAAATAACATTTCCAAAATGGTGACTTCAGATCTGATAAAACTACTCAGGATGACAATCAACTATAGGTGATTTTATGATAGTTAATGTACAAATCATTTTGTGAATTTGAACATCACTACTCAGATAGTACTATTAGATATAAAGTTGTATTATTTAAGGAATGTTTAAGGGTAATGTTTTGTATACTAAATGTAAGCTGAGTTTAAAAGAGTGGTTTCAATGACTATGACCAAGGAAGTGATTTCAGTTTTGTACTTGTCTGTTAATGGGGCAATATAGAAAGCAACACTGTGTTAAGGAATTGGATATCTGTTTTTTTTTAATTGGATGGCAAAGCTTTTTAGCATGCTGGTCAAAGACCCTTTCACTGTTTTCCCTTTCTCATCAACATTTATTGAAGCCTCTTGGAAGTTCAGTGTATTTATTACCTTTCACATGTACCAGGTAGGTGCTCCTTTTGCTTCTCCATGCGAAAAAATTGTTTCCTATAACAGATCGAAACATCAGTGTTTGCTTTGGCAATAGAAAGCAAAGAAAGTTTGGTTCTGCGATTTTGGTATCCAGTATTTGTAAAAGAAAAAGATAACCTGTCTTCCAAACTGGGAGCACTGGGTTCTCCTGCAAACTCTGGGTTACAAAAGCATTTTTAACTCTGTCTCTCCAGAAGATACATTGCCATGCATAACTGATGCAGAGGAGTTACTCAAAAGCCTGTAAAATTAACAGCACAGCCATGGGCAGTGGACTGAAAATGCTAATTAATGTAGCATCATGGACTGTGGGATGAGGCAAGATTCATTATGTCCTGGCTCTGCCACTTAGTTCAATTCTGGAGATTTCATATTTTAGTGTAACCAGACCTGTGGATCTGGATGAACTTTGTTAAATAGTCTGTTTGGAGAACATTTTCATATAGTTCTGTGGGGATTAAATGCTTTACAGAAGCCTCTAATTTTCCCTGGACAAAGTTGTTATTTATGGGCATCATTAAACCCATGCTTCACCCTAGCAAATCCTGTTGTTTCCGCATTTCATCTTTTTCCAGTTCTAAGTTACATTTTTCAGTTGATTATTATACCAGACCTGAATTTGCTGGGCTGTTCTTTGCCTAGAAGCGAGTTTGTCTGAAATGTCAGAGCAGAAAAAGTTCATATATCTTTAAAAACCCAGTGACTTTTTATTTATATTTTAGTATAATACTTTAATAATTACCTAAGATACAATCTTACACTCTCTGTGGACTGATATCTTATGTCAGTAAGTGATTAATAGAAGTTGACATTTGGAAAAGAGTAAGTCACGTTTTGTGGCTTTTTAGGATCTTCAAAATGTCTTTCTTGTTTATGCACTGATTTTTTAAGAGCAGATCTCTCATTTACTGCAAATACTATGTTAGTACTAGTAAATGTGCAGTATCTGGGCAAGTATGTAAGTTCTTTGTATTTAAGTATGTATCTTTGATTACTGAAAATGTGCAGATCTGACGAATGCAGCCACAGCACTGTAAAGGATGGCTCTTCCTTGCACTTAGCATTGAAAGGAGCATCTGAAATAAAGTAGATACCGTGTTTTATTGTAGAAAACAATTGAAAATGCAGATTGCATTCCTGTCCCCCAAAGTGTTGTAAGCATGCATGCATCCATTAATGTTTGTGAGGTTTTCTGACACTTTTTAGATCTGTCATAAAAACAAATCCTATGAAGGAAAAAAAATTTTTTTGAGGTGGAGCTTGGATGTATCTCAGTAAATGAGGCATGGGACTCTATTCTGGAATATGAGGCTAAGAGGAAACAGAGCAGCTGTCTCACTCATGGAGCGCTGTCCATCTTGTAGACCAAATGTGGCAATTTTTCCTATGGCAATACATTGTGCAGTGGTATAATAAAAGACTCATTAAAATAAAGATGGAAAAAGAAACAATGATTTTTTTTTTTAATATTCATTTCCTGACTTTTGGTGTTTTCCCTTTGCAACTGTGAAGTAAAATTTATCATGAGAAAAATAGCCCTCTAAACACTGCCTCCCAAATGGGTGAAGCTGGTGTAACCAGTTAGACTTGTTTCTTGGAGAGGTATTCAGCTCTTCACAGAACATACTCAATTGTTGTGGAGATTTCACATTCCTTTGCTCTAGATAGTAATTAATCATGATTTTGCAGCTTCTTTTTAATTATGTGATTGATGATTTCTGATATGCCAAGAGAAAATTAAACAAATGGAAATCAATTGGAAAATGAAACTGGAAAAAAAACAACCCCAAACAACACTGTGAGCACTCAGGGTGCCACATAGGAGCAGAAGGAGTGGAGGAGGAGATACATTTTACATCAGGTAGATAGAATCCTTCTATTATTATAAGTGCAATAGTTAAAAGTTAGATCGGCAGCTAATTAAAGTCCTTGTCTTCTCATGGCTGGAATCCCAGTTTATGTAGACAAGCTTGTTCCTCGCGCCTATGATTACAACATAATGAGTGACAAAGCATTATATGGCACGAGGGACTTGTCTGGAACTTTTAATTATTAATATGCAGGGGTTTTTTTAACATTCTTTCTCCCTACCCTCCTCTTCCATCTCCACTCTGAGACCATAATGAGACTGCTGTTGAGTGTTAGTTGACTCTGCTCTAACATATTTTCGTAGCTAGCTTTAAAAGAAGTGTTGGGAATATTTATCTATTGTGCCCAGGAGAGGGACTACATTATATGGTAATGGGTGAACTCTTTTACTTTGGGAAAGAAGATTAATATCTCCCAGAGTGAGAATAGGAAGAGTTTTGTGTATGAAGAACTTTGGATAGCAAGTAATAGGAAGCTCATGAATGCAAGAAATTCAAATGGGGCTATATCCCAGGGAGCAAAAGAGAGGCCAGCAGAGCCATTGTTGGCTTGACAATGTGATCCTTAAAGGTAGAGGAGCAGAGGCAGTTCAGGATGTCAGACACATGTTGTACTCTCTGATTCTCATAACATCTTTGAGAGAGAGGTGAAGGAAAACAAAAAAAGAGTAGGGGTCACAGAGACCACTGCACACACCACAGCTAGAAGGCAAGCAAAGACAGAAGTGCAAAAGGCCACTGGCAGGGCATGTTTTGCTGTTTCTAAATAGGAGGGCAGAAGTGATGAGCAGCAGGAGTCTCATAGTTGTGGGGCAGTGATCAGCAGGAGGAAGGGAATCAGCTCTGGATGAAATGGGAATCATCAGCTGGCCAGTCAAGCTATTTTACAGTCTGCTGGGAGGTCTGGCCTCCTCTTTCATCTTCAAGACCTTGTAAGAATAGTTCTGGAAAAAAGATAGCTGGACACTGGGGTTACAAACTCCTTCTTCAATTCCCCTGGGACTGCTTTAGCTTGTTTTTTTGTGGGTTTGTTTTTTGGGTGGGGTTTTTTTGGTGGGTTTTTTTTTGGGGGGGAGGGGAGGGGGCGTGGGAGTGGTAGAGGTAGTGGTGTTATTTTTTTATCTCTCCCTCCTCCAAGGTAACCTAAAACCTTGATAGGAGATTTGAATCATGCTTTGGAAAAAGACAGGTTTAATATGCTTATATCTGTCTTTATTTCTATAAGCCAGCATGTTCTGAAAGTCCCTGCTGACACACAAAACTTGTGCCTAGCTTGGAGGAAATTTGATTCAAACCATTCACTTTACAATTGAGATGATATTATCAGTGGTTTCACAAGAAAAATTTCTTTAAATGACTGTATAAATCTCATAAATGGGAAAACAGTTGCTCTGATTTGTACTTGGTATAACAGTAGATATTCTGTGAATAAAGAGATTGCGTTGCTACAGGGTAGATATCAGATCATTGACATTTAACCCAGTGACTCTTCAGCCTAATAGGAGGTCATTGATGAAAACACATTTGGTACTTTCAGCTTATCTTCTTTCTGATAGAAGCTTATATCATCCAAAACAATTACGTATATACTGTGTGTACATGCGCAGCTGGCATAAAGTTACACATGAAGATGACTCTGAGAGTACTCTAAATTGGAAAAGTCTACAGTAGCAATAAAACTTTATCATTGTGTGTCATTGGCCTAGTGCTAATGTCGGACACTATTTGAAGGACTGGAAAACTCCGGGGATCTGTAATAGACAGCAAAGTCTCTCATCCATAACTCGGTTTCAATCAGCCCAGGTGAGCTGTAGAAAAAAGTTGTTGCTTGATGCGTATCTGTGGTAGTCGGTGTACGACGAGCTGGTGGTGTTCTTTTGGTCACGCAAAACAAAACCCATCGCCGCTAAGCCAAATCCTGCTGGCCTTACCCATCCAAAGATGTGACCAGTCCCACCACCATCAGAGGGACTGCACAAATAAGGCAGCTGAGGTGTGGTATTGAAAGTCTCCGCAGCTGCAGTCAGTGAGAGTCCCTGCAAAGCCAGACTTCTACAGACTTATGGCTCCTGTCTGGTTCTCTGACATCCAGCAACTTGGGAGCTGGTTTTTTTTATGGTTGGAGCCATCCTTGCAGCTGCCTCAAATGTGGAGTCCTAGTGTTTAATGGGGACAAGTTCTCCTTGTAAACTTGTCCTTAATGAAGACACTAGTACTGATTGTTTCCTGCCTGAATGTAAACTCAAGGAGCTAAATGTCTTTAGATCTACTACTTGCCAGTGGCTCCAAACATCTATGGTCTGGGTAGCAAAGGCTCGCGTTGATATGCAGATTAGATAGACCATTCTTTTTTGGATATTGAAATAAAAATTGCCCATTTTGCAAGTCTGGAAGTATACTGTTAGGGCACACTAGGAGAGATTTAACTTCTCTTGATCAGGCCAGGCCTTTCTGTCATCTGTAAAGATGTTTTTTTCTGTCATTTAATTGAAGTGGAATTGCATGGAGGGACTCTGGATTCCTCTC
>NW_010207652.1:21487-45904 GCF_000695765.1 Mesitornis unicolor
AGGAAGTAAATGTGATGTGCAGAAGTTTCAACTAACTTGTGTCACTTTGCATGAGAGTAAGAAAGTGTAAATCTTAGCTGATAATCGTGTCTGCAAGCCTATGAGGTTGCAATTTCTTTAAGCCCTTCAAGGCAGATCACTGGTATTTATCCTTTAATTCTGGGGAAATAAGGTGAAGCCAGAGGAATGGGAAGGGAAGATCAGCGTATTGGACTACCTGGTTGTGAAGGATAAGTTTCTTATAGGTCATTTTGACTCTTCACAGTGGCAGGTTTTCTGATCATTAAAATGAAATAGAGTTGAATGGTATATGCTGAAATTCTCTTGACGGGCCAACAGTTGTAAAGCACAAAAATAGCTAATAGCTGGTTGAATGACAGAAGCAAGAGGTAGTATTGTAGCTAAAGATGGTGAGAAACAGCAAAGGAGAACTAGCAGTAACTATTAAGAGGTTTGTACCCAGCAGTTCCTGAAGTGTAAAATATAAAAACTAAGCTAGATGGCGACAGAATTATGTGACTTGCTTATGTTATACTAACCTGGCATTTTGGTTAGTGAAGGCAGCACAGAAGGTGAGTTTGGAAAAAAAAGGATTTTGGAGAAAGTTGCCAGTTTGGACCTGGCAATGGGGGGTTGAATTAAGCTCATGACTTCATAGATGGTGTAGGCAACCAGCAGTAAGTTGTCTGAGCGTCTATTATAGCCAGTCAAATTATTGCTACAGTCAGTGACCTCTACAGTGTCGTCTAATGAAATATCATTGGTGACAAACTGGTACAGGTTGCCCAGGGAAGCTGTGGATGCCCCCTCTCTGGAAGTGTTCAAGGCCAGGTTGGACTGGACTTGGAGCAACCTGGTCTAGTGGGAGGTGTCCCTGCCCATGGCAGGGGGGTGGATTGGATGATCTTTAAGGTCCCTTCCAACCCAAACCATTCTATCATTCTGTGATTCTATGATCTTGAGACACTTCAAGATATTTCACCAGTTCTTGGCTGTCTCTCCATAAGTGTATGGGTCTCCCATAGGTCCTATGCCATATCTGCCAACCCCAAGAAGTTGTCTTCAGCTTTGCATGGTGTCCCCAAGCACCTTTATTTAAGGAAATACATAAATTCTTGCCCTCCACTGAATATATTGGGATCTTCAACACCTGGTTCACGTGTAGATACCTACAGCTGGAAGCTGATTTCCACCCCAGATGTGCTAGGCAAGCAGTTTTCTTGGAGCTAGGAGCAGGGTTGGAAATTTCTCCATTAGAGATTCCAAGGGGGAAAAGGAGAGTAGTTTGGTTGTCACAGAAACATTGCTTGATGACATCTACATGGGCAGATGGTAACATCGAGCATGCGATCTCTTGTTGTGAGTAAACCAATACAATGTCAATCTGCCTCAGAAAAAGGCAGTCCTTGGTCTCTGGCCCTGATAATACCATGGGCTTGTTTTTAATTTAAGTAGATCAAATGACTATATCTGTAGGGTGAATTGGTTCAGCGGCCTAAGAGGACAGAAAATGACTTTTTTTTTTTTAATTTTGTATTTTTCAGAGTTTGTTTTCCACTGGATCACCATGCAGTGAATCAACTTTTCCTGCAGCCACTTGGTTATCCAAGGCAGAAAAAGAAAGAGGAGGAAACTGCAGACTTTCCTGAAGCACCTTGGACTTTTTTTATTTTGCTTAATTGTAGTGTTAGCATTGGTCTAGAGGCACTGAGACAGAGCGAAAGTAACTTATAACACCTAGGTAAATCTATTGCTTATGTGTAGTGGTTGTATTTCCCCGATTCATTATTTCTTTCTTTCATATACACTCAGTATATGTCACAGGGGAAGCACAACTTCTTAGACGTGCTGAGATGTTCAACAAATTGTTGAACAAATGAGAGTGTGTGTGTGTGTGTTCACTTCAGGATGTATCTGGGGATGCTTGAACCCATTAGTTCCTCCTGGTGATCATACCATCAGATAGCTATATTATGAAGACAAATATTTTAAAATAGATGCCTTTTTTGTTAACCATTTTTAAACATCAGTACAATACTTAATATATTAGAGGGTTTTTTTAGTAGTTTAAAGGTATTTTCAGTCTTCTTTGTAAAACTGAAATTATATCAAAATTATTTTGTCTTTTCTGTGTATGTTCCTATCCTCATTCTGGAAGTACCCAAAGTACCTAAGATTACAAACAACAAAACATTTTTTTTCTCCATCTTCTTTCCAGGTCTTGGGGCAAATAGCTTAGTTATGTTAAGATGTTTGTTTGTGTTTTAAGTGTTTTGTGAATATGTTTGAAGAAAATATCAAAGGAAACCTGACTAAATGAAAAGCGATTTGATGTAGCAGAAGGGATCTAATGGTTGTGATCTGTGTTTGTGTGTCTAACGAAAGAAAGGAAAACCAAAGGAAATGAGATGAAGCCAATAGCTCTCTGCTAATGCCTTCTCTTATGTATCAATATCTTCTTTAATGAAAAATCAAAGCTGCTATTGCAGCTGTATAAATAGTGCTTTGGGGGCACAAATGGAAAATGCAGACACCAATTTTTCTTTTTGGAGAAGATTTTAGGAAGAACAAACACAAATTTAAAATTCAGTGCTAGTTTTTAAGCACACACTTGGGGACTTAAGAATTTCCAAGGTAACAAACATTTTTCCACATTTAGGTAACTTTATTACCTACCTATCAATCAAACTTTGGAGTCAGACTGCTCGGTAGAGAATGTTTGCAAAGATAAATAAAGGTACAGTGTTGCTTTTATCACAGCCTGAGGTTCAGAAAATGCAATCCAGGCTTGAATGTATAGATGAGAGACCTTCAAATCTGTGTAAAATAATTATTTTTACTGCAATTTATAACTCCTTCTTTCTTTTTGTTTCTGTCTAGATAGCCTATTGCTTTTACAAGTTGTTGATCCCTACATGTGCTAGAACATAGCTGAAGAATAGAGTTATGCATATTTTCATCACAGTGCTCTGAAGAACTCTTTTAATCATATTTCGTTAGCTGGCTGGGGAAAATTTCCATAATCTTTGTTGTTAAATTGGTATTTGATAAATTGGTAATCATGGCTATCTTGATTAAAACATGATTAAAATACTCCTCAAAGTAGGGAAAAGTATGTATATTTTCATGGCTTACATTGCCTATACATTTTGAGATCATTTAACAGGAAATCAGTTTCACCTCCTGAAAAGCCTTCATAATGTATTGCATATTATTACACATCATTATGCTCTGCTGTGATCATTATATGCGTGGGTTTCATGAACGCTTAAGATCCCCAACATGTTCAAGTGCATGGCTCTCCTCACATGCAGAACTGCGTAAGACTGGGCTCTATGAAATGATGTGAAAGTAGCATGACCTAAGGCACGGCAAGAAACTTGTTAATTGCAGGTTGTCGTTGTGTTCCCTGGACCTGCAAAGACTTAACTATACAAACTAGATGAGTGCCAGAGAAGAGTTTGAGATATCCAAATTTTGGACTAGCCAGTGCCAGAAAGAGGAGGAAATGGAAGCACCTGTCATGCAACCATAGCTTTGTTAATAATTTATTTTGGGAAATTCCATTCTTTGCTGCTTCTGTAGCTACATCTAAATTAACAAATGAGAGTGGCCTTGACATTGCATCATGATTCCCATCCACAGAGCAATACACATCTCCCCTCTTCCCAACTCACACCTAAAACTCCAATGTGACTATGTTTGTACTGAAGTCTGTGGCTCTGCTCTCTCACAAAACAAGTGTGACCATTGTTTGGAAGAACTTTGCTTGGGATAGATCAAGCTAATGATTTTGAAGATTAATTGAGTACAAGGCTCAGCCATGTGCTGTCATCCTTCTGATCATGGCTTTTATTTTGGACCTCCTATCAGTTTTTGGGCTCCTGGGGTATTTTCTCTGAGCCAGCCACACAGTACTCTTTGGCTGGCAGGATGTTCAGAGACAGCTGAGAAATGGGAAGTAGTAGATGCAAAAAAGATGAGAATCCTTTAAACTGGGAAACTGAAGGAAGTCCCAGGAGGTAGCAAGGAAAAATTTCTATCAACTCAACTGAAAATAAGTTAGCGAAGTAGACATCGAAGTTCCACTTGACCTAAACTATCAGCAACAATGAAAGCTGTGTACTCACATTATAGACTATGCCCTTATGCACAGTATTCTGTATGGAAGATACTGTATCAGTCACATTGTAAAAGACCTAGATCAACTTAAAAAAATAAAACCCAATAGAATGATTACAGCCGCTGCATAGAATGACAAGTATTATCAACAAAAATTAATCAGGCGCATCTTTTAGTGAACTCAATTAATAATGTGCAACAACAGGGTCTCTTTTCTTAAGATGAAAATTAATTAGTGGAGGGAAGGTCACTTGGAGATGCTGACATCACTCATCAGAATGCTCTGGCAGCTCTAATTATTTGTCTTCCAGGCTTGGGTGATCAGAAATTATTGCAATACCTGAGCAACATTTTGAAAAAGCTTTGTGCATGGCTCTTTTAATTAGACCTGGTATTTGATTAATGCAGGGGAAGCATTTAGATCAGCCTCTTATCATTGAGTGACTTAGAAGTTTTAGGGAATTATACTGTGCAAGACAGGGTCACTACAATAGATATTTAATTCAGACAAAAAAGAAATATCAACTTTAATAATTTAAATGAATATATATGTCTTTTCCCTCCTTTACTTTATAATTATCTAGAATGAAATTACATATTTTTCAGCTTCAAATGAGGTAAACTGCACACTGTGTGAAATTGTAATTTGTGTGTGCGTAATAATACATGATTTACATTTATGTATATAAATTTAAAAGCACCTGCTAAATTTGTGTGAGCTGGATTATATAAGATTATAGCAAAGCAGAACATAGAGCTACACTGTGCAATCTATATTGCATTGACTTTTTATTTATTTTGGTTTTATTTATATACAGAAACATACACACTTGTGCGTATGCATAAATATGTAAGAATGATTTCCAGTTAGAACTGCGTGAATAATTTAGAGCAATTTTCAAAGTCTTTGACCCCAGACATTGACTCTTGTTCTACCGAACCTATCTGGTGGTACAGGCTGTACAGGCAATGGAGTAGTAGGCAAACACAAAGAATGTGAATACTATTAAATGTTATAAACACAATAATGAATAAATAAAAAGATTACAGAGGCAGAATAAGAGAACAAAAGTAAAAATAATGTCCATCAAATATCACAATTAAACAGTAAAAGCCACTATGGGCACTTAGGGATCACAAATGTCGTTAGTAGATGGCAGCTCTCCACCTTCTGTACATCTGAGGACCTGCCTGTTAGTCTGGAAATGCAACTTGCTTTTTCTGACCGTGGCTCCTCTATGGCCAATAGATAAAATTATTTTAAAGCGTTTCTAGAGCAAGTCTGGGCTTCTAACCTACTGATTATTACAAGCACTCAAAATGTGCAAAGTATGTTTTTTATTGCTATAACTTGTTCTTTTTATTAATCAACTTTGATTAGGAATGAAGTTTAAATTAAAAGCATATACAGAATACCATTGAATATACAGAATGCCATTTCATAGGCAGACAAGAATGTAAACCAATATTATATTTTCCCCTTGTTTTTAAAACAAAATAAACTCTCAAATGAGCACAATTCTATGGAAGATAATGTAATTGTTCTGGCTGAAAACTAGATTTGTCCCATTGTGTTGCATTCTCTCTCTGATTTCCTCCCAGCATGGTTTTATTATGACACAGTTTTAAATCATAAACTTATTCACTCTAAGAGACTATAAAATAGAGTAATCAATTTTTATTTTTGATGTATTTGGTTATTTACAGCTTCATTGTCCAGCTAGGGAATATACAGCACTGATATACCACCACTGACTTCAACAGAATTATACCCTTTTATACTGAGGCTGAATTTGGCAATAACAGCTAAAAATGAACATATCCAGAAAAGGTAATAAATTGTAATTTCTCATAAACCTGCAAAATAAATTGCTTGGAATCTCCTATTACTTAAAGTTCTAAAAATGTTCTATTGTACTGTATCAAGTATAGCTTGTTAGTATCACCCAGATGGTAAGAGGCCCAGAAATTACTTTCTGAGTGGAAGGGATCATATCTTGAAACAAAAAAAAAAGTCTTGCAGAATAGCCTTAAGATCAGTCAAGACCATGGAGGACAGTTTACCTTGAAGTTTATGTTGTGGTAAGTCTGTTTTCTTTCACTTGCCAGTTGAGCTGACATTCAGGATGAAGGGGTGTGCTTCTGTTGCCAGGACCAGCAAAATTGTTCCAAACATTGATTTCTCATTGTCCACCAGAGCTATTATCATAAAGCAAGTATAGTACTTCTCTGCAGCAAGGTTATATTAAAGAACAGATTTAGTGAGCTTTTGATTTATTTTTTTTGTGGTCAAAATTAAGTATTGAAATAAAGTCTCATGCTACTAAGTGAATACATATTGAAAATATCAAGAAGATTTTCAGATCCAGCTAGTGCTTTGAAGTTTATTTTCTATGAGGGAAGAAGCTCTTTCTGGTAATTTTATTTGGGCTTACAATGTATACAAATTGGGAACAGCTGTTTGTCTAAATTTTTAGACAATGCCCTGGAAAATTTCATAAACACTTGTGAGGCAAGTTCTGGAAGATTTCATATTAAATGATGCAAAACATAAACATTGGGGTTTTTTACAGCACTTTGCCAGGTGCTAGAAAAAAAGATGCTAAGTTGTATTAGAAGTTACCTTTGAAAGAATAGGGCAAAGCAAAGCAAAATGTGGCAAAAGAATACGAGCTAATTTCTCTTAACTTATAATTTTGGGCAATTTAAGATTGATCCTTGACTTGTGAACCAGTTAATAACATAGCTTACCTGAATTTCATTGCTTAGCTAGTAAAAATAGTACATTCTACTCCCCTGCCTATTTTAAGTTAATGTAATTTTCCAAGTAGTATGCAGTCACACCTGTTGGCATGAAACCTGTTTCAAATTTATGGGTGGAATTCATCATACTCGAGTAGGGGCATGATTTGGTTGCTTACTCAGAGGAATCTAACATCATGCTACATACCCTGTGGTATCTCCTCCACCTCCAGCTGCTGTTCCTGCAGATGGTCATGTCTGTACCAAAACTCTTGGCCTGGGTAGATGCAGACATTTGGGGTATCCTCCCTCAAATGGTATTAGGTTCCTGTGCTAAAGAAACCAAATTATGCTCTAGTTGTCCCAGGTGAACAATTCAGCAACATAGAATGGACAGGTCTAGCCTATACGACCATCTATAGTAGTTTTAGGCACTTTGGTAGGACAGCTAGGTACATCCTAAGGTAAATGAATTAATCTTTTCCTTGAAGTGACTGTTTCTCATCGACTTCAAAGCTTAGATTAGATCCATGCAGTTAGCTAAAGTTACATGAGGGGAAATCCCACACCATATCTCTTTGTAATTTTACTGTACCTGGGTTCTGAACTTGAAGAGAATAAAAATTCACAAGCAAATGTTGAAAATATATCAAATTCCAGCACTGTTCAACACTTCAGAATAAATCAGCTATGGAAATCACCTTGAGCTGCACATGAAAGAATGTCAGGTCCTTTCAAACTCAGATAGATTTTATGGCAGTTCTATTTAGCAGTTGTTTCCAGTCATTTTGTGTTTAGAAATACATTGTCTTTATTCATTTGTAGTTTTCTTATTAATTTATTTTCTTTATCACTTATCACTAAGAAGACAAACTCCTAGGACTTTATGGCTAAATGTTGCCATAAGTTTACTTGGAAAAAATCTGGGATAACATTAATCTAATTTACAACAGTAAACTAGAAAACCAAGTTTAATCTCTTATGTAGAACTTCATAGGCATGTGTCAATAAAAAATAAATGTAGGAAAGTGAACTGGAGTTAGTCAAACACTTGAGTTCATTTTACAATCCATTACTAGAGTTTAATTCCCCCCCTGCCTGCTTCATTGTTCATTAATGGATAAATTTTATAGAAAAGCATACCTGTTGATTTTTTAACGAAGAATGGTTGTGTATTAAATATTGTTGCTTACAGATTTTAATGTCATAGCTGCATTTGGCACAGACTTATATGAATGATGCTTTCTTGAAGTACGAATCTATGAAATTTTTTAAAGGATTTGCTTTGCCCATTGTCTAAAATGAATTCCTTTGTACCAGATGTCTGGTGTAATTTATGTTAATGTTAATTAACAGTATTTGAAGCAAATCATGATAAATAGATGCGCCCCCAAACATTATGCATCTAGTTGTCTAAGTAATCTGATGAGTAACGAATCAAATTAGCGCAAGCTTTGCCAGTGTTGAGACATAGGTCTTTATTAGAAAAAGTATACATCATTCCACCTGTAATATTTCTTATGCTTATTATTTTGATCAAATCTGAATCACAAAATTACTCAAAAGAAAGCTACTGCCTTTGGAAACTCCATTTTCTCTGATTCTGGAGAGTAAGTTTCATTTTTCCTTCTTGCAAACGCAAGATTAAAAGAACTCTACATTTAAAACATAATTCAAAGTATTTTGTTTTATACAAACCCTTTGCTAAAAAGCCCTCAGCTTTCATAATAGCAGTAAAATCAGGTTTCACCATTTATGCGTAAAATACACAGAAGACTTTTCTTGAACTGCTTTAGCAACTTAGCCATATCGGGAAGCTAACTAAATTTCAATGTTTTGATTTTGACCTCCATACCAAATGCTAAGAGATGGACAAAGGGAAGGTACACATATATATATTAAATTTGTGTTTGTGTTGCATTTTATAGCAATTAAATAAATACTAGATGAATTCCTACCACCCTTTGTTTAGCTACATGGGGCTCAGCTGTGTTGCTTCTAACCCTAACTACATCACTTCAAATTACCAGTAAATTAACAGAGTAACACTTTCAACCTCAGAGCAGATTTGATCCAAATAGTCTTTAAATGCCATTTCTGTTCCTATTAACCTAAAGATCGGCATAGCAGATATTTTCGTAAGGCTGCCCAGCAACACAGGGCATTAATGGCTAAGTTGTGACAGCACTTTTCATGATGATTTATGATTCAGTGTTTAACTTGATTACTCCACTGCTGACTCTGAATACTATTTCAATTAGTGCACAGAAGGTCACATCACAAATATTCCTCTATAATCTATTCCTATTAACACTAATACACAGAGTAACCAAATCTTTTCACCCTTGTTGATTCAAATCATCCATAGCACTAACTGCAGGCTTGTTTACCAGTTTACTGCTCTGGACACATCCGAAATGGTAATTTTCAGTCCTTTGAGTATCATTAATAGCTGCACCATGACATTGGGAATAAAGCATCCCTCTGCTGCTGCGTGTGAATTAATAATTATCAAAGGCTCAGATATTTTAAACTGAAGGTACACTTTCAAAAAGGACTCCCATCTAAATCATTATTTCACAGCTAATAATGAAGGGGAAATAACAAGAGCAGATAGTTAAGAAACATAACAGATGAGGTCAGTAAGTGAAATTCAGGGTGATGTATAAAGCTAAAACTCTGGGGACAGGAGGCTCAGTAAAGATGGGATTTGGGACCCATGTTTTGCCTGATCAGATTCTAGCACATTCCTGCATACACCTTTGATATTATGGGCAGTAAATGAGAAGCAATTTAAGCTTGGAAACCTAAAAAGGGAAGCATGAGAAAGCTAGGCAGCTCAGCCAGAAACCTTGACACTCCTGGTCCAGCTCACACCTGTCTTCTGCCTAACTCTAAGAATGAGGCACTACAGAAGTACTGTAGTGCCTCAGACTTTGGTGGGAGAAGTCTTCTAGCACTTCCAGTTCTGCTTCTGACTGCCTTGCTTTTGGCAGGGCGGGCTGTCTTTTATGTTTCGTATTTAAGTTTCATTGGGATCACTAAATCGATTTTTTCTCTCTCCATCTTCTCCAAGGGGCACGCATCAGTGGATGTTTTCAGCAGGCAGAGGTCAGTATCTACCAAAGCCACAGCAATAGGTGCTGCCCCATGTTCTTGTGAAAATATAGCCAGTGGATTTGGCACTATTATGTTAACAGCTCAGGGGTTAAAGCACTCAACTAGACAATGGGAAATAAAAGTGAAGATCGTGTCTGCCACAGAGAATGCAAGAAATGCCCCCTTCCAGCAGGTTATCCTCTCTGACCTATGGAGAACATTTCTCCACCAAACTTCAGCCGTCCACATATTACACCTCTCTTCTCAGTTAGCTCCGTAGTAGGTCTCCTCATAGCCAAGTGAGACAGTAGGAGACTAAGGGCAATGCATGCCTTGCTAAAATAATTCCCAGGTATTTAGAGACACTGTAGGTGCCTGGAGTTGTCCATCCCAGACCTGTAGTGCTTCAGTAGAGTGCAGGTCTCCTATCATGCCTACTCTACTCCTGCTAGTCCTGTATGCCTTGGACTCTCAGAGACACCTCAGATGGTAATGGACACCAATATTTTAGACAGTTGAATCCCTCTCAAGGTTCCTAGCTCTTGGTTGTTCCAAGTTGAGTGAGATAACAGGCTTTGCAGAGATGATACAAGTTCTCTAGATGAAGGTCTGCATTACACAAATGGTGACTTTTTTACTGAGCAGAAAAGGGAACAGAATTCCCTGGTATCTTGGGAAGGGCATTAATTGAGCAATAGGGAGGGTGAGACTACTTCCCAGCTCCTGCTCCACAGACCATTTATGCATTTAATACATGTTGATATGCTAATATCAAGTAGGATTAGACACTCCTATGGAAATAACCTGTTTTAAGAAACAGAGAGTTTTAAAAACAGAGATACAAATATTATTAGTGTTGTTTTGAAGACTAAATTCACAGTCTTATTTCTTATTATCTGAGGACAGACAATGTTTTGAGTTGGCTGACTTTAGTGGATGTGACTGCATTAATGTTTTAATTCAGATCAGGAATAGAAGTTTAAAGTCAGTGTCCAAATTGTTGCCACTTTCCGTGTCGTGGTTGGTATTGCAGAGCAGATTTAGATAGCATGAACTACTTTTCCTTTTGGATGAAACTAGCACAAATGACGTGATTTAGGAGCCACCTAATGATCTCCAGCTGCTAATTTATGTTCATCTTGTGGACCAGATTAGAATAAGTCCAAAGTAAAATCCTCCCCCAAACATTGCTGTGTATGTTAGGTCCTTAGTATCGGCTGTTTTACTCTAAAGACATCGTGTGCAGGACAAAACGAGGGTGTATTTAGCCATTAAAAACACAAGGATAAAACTTGAAGTTAGTAATTAGTACTTTGATTTGCTAGAAATGTATACACCTGGAAGCTAATAAAAGTGTTTTGAAATTGAATTAAATTACTTCATTACTACATTCATTATTTTATGGGTAAGTTTCTTCTTCCCCCCCCCCCAAATATTGCATTCACAGCTAGCTTACACAAATCTGTTGTTAATTTGCACACAGATGTCACTCTCTGCAGGACATAAAAACAAAGCAGAGATAGCCAGCAGTACTATTTGTTGTGGCATCATACTTACAGGACCAGCCTGGCTTTCATGTGAGATTTTATAAAACAAAAGCAAGCTCTCCAGACAGAAAATGTAAAAAACTCTGATTTACTGCTCACACGTATTTATGTAGATATCTATTTATTTGCTATAGTGCATGTGCTCTTTTTGAAAAAGATAAAATTGCTGAAAATTGAAGTGCTGGAATTTTTTCCAGAATAATGAAACTGTTTCCCACTGTGTTGCAAATTGTGCCTGACTACAATTTTGGACAATATTTTTCAGGGAAAGAAAAAAAGCCTCTTTCTTCTCCAAGTATTATCATGCTGGAACTTCCAGCAAACTTTCTAAAATGAACCACAGTGACAACCTCTTTTCTCATGTGGCTGGTAGGAACTGGATTGAGATCTAGTAATTTGCACGGATATCTGAGAGTTGTGAGAGAAGAATTTACTTTCAAGAATTACTGCTTGGAAATAGATGTGTAACGGTGGCTTGTAGACAAATGTTTATAACAGCCATCTACTGACTTATAACTCTGTTGGAATGCAAGTAAGCTAAAACAAATTTATTTAAGTCCATAAATCTGTAGGTGACCTATATAAGTAGCCTGAACTTCCAGCATTTTAGGATGCAGAAATATAAAATTGTATTAATTATTATGTGGAATAACATTGCCTTATCTCTACTGTAAGGATTTTGTCTCTGCTATGATCAGTGTGAATGGGCATATGACAGCATAAACAGCACCATTTTTTTGTATTTCATCTCCGATATTTGTGATTGTAGCACAAAGTGCAAGACACATGAAGTAGTAGTATAGCAATAATATGCCTTAAGAACTGCAGAAGCTGTAAGAGTTAAGTTCTGCCCTTGTGTAAGAAGTTTTCCCCTGATGCATTGAGTACAAGTACACAGGGATATGTGCAGTGCTGTTACATGCATAACATGCATTGCATTCTTCCATTCATTATTCCGTTTTAGTTTTGTATACTGTTCATCAGGTGTCTGACAGAGAAGAGGGCCTGGATTTGGGAGGGAGACATTTGTAAGTATACTTGAGTGTTCATGACCTGATTTGCATATATTAAAACATCTCTAGTAACAATGTTGCTTATGATGTGTCACTTATAAAATGTAGTGTTGTAAGTTTAAATATTTTTTTATTTCTGCCCAAATTGGTAATGTATGAATTCAAGGACTAATAAAGTTTTCTGCAAATACTTCATGACATAAGAATTTGATTTATTCTTCTATATTAACCTTTTCTTCCTGTGATAAATATAAAGGAATGCCAGTAACAAAAAAATCTTTTACATCTTTGGTATTTCCTGTAAACTCCTTTATTGTTCAAATTCCTCTTCTTTGTTGTATGAGATGTCCAAGTATAAAAATCATCTGTGATAATTGCAACTAAATGACAGAACTTAGTTTCCTAAAATATTCACTACAGTAGGTGTCAAATGGCAATGGAAAAAAACCCAAGCAACCTAAAGAAACCAACATTCATTTATTTCTTGCTCAGTGTGGATTCTAAAATGTCTTCAGACAATTCAGCATTGCATGTGATATGTACCCCAAAGCAAAATTTGTAAATACATCTACAGGAAAGGAATTAGTGCTTACTAGGATAAAGCAAGCCTTGTTAGTACAAGTGCTTAAGTAAATGTAAGACCACTCCCAGTACATGTAACAAAATGTGCTGGTCTTTTAAAGTTTTATTTAACATCTAAGTTATCCTCATGAAAAATCATATTTGTTCTTTAACCAATGCACCAGCATTTTCAAATGTTGAAAGTGATCTGAATCAAAGCACAGGAGAGGGAGTGAGAACCAGAGGAGGGCTGAAGGGAACATGTACAGAGGTGGGCAAAGGAAGGAGAGTTTGATAGGAATAAAGAGAGAAAGGACTGGCATGGGCAAAGCAGGAGACAAGCTGTGGTTGGTCATTTCTGAGAATGGGGAAGGAAAGCCTGTAACCACTAAAGGCTGTTTCTCTCCAGAGCTTGGAACAGGGGATCTGAGTTGCAACATCCCTCAGTTATATGGGAAATGACTAAATGACTGACAAAACAGGCATCTCGCCTCCACTGGAGACTAGTTTGCAAAGAAGAAAACTTTGTTCTCACTCTTCATGGTTTTGTATGACCCCTTTTTCAGCCTTGTTCATTAGTTCTTCTATTTTCCCCCCTTTTTATTGTTTTGAGACTTTTTTTGTTTAGTTGTGAAATTGCATACTTAGGTTATGATAAATCTGGAGCTTTATTGTGCAAACTATGCATGAAGAAACACATGATACAGTTTCCTCAGATACAGTAACTCCTCAAACTAACATTGTTGAGTTCCAGAGACATAGAATTTGCAATTGACATTAACAACCACTTAGAAATTTGCTTTTCTTTAATATTTAATGTTACACAAAACCATTTATTAGTAGGTGGCATCAGGAGAAGAACTTCAGGAATTGCGCGTTCAACTACTTTAGCGACCTCAGCAAGGGGGCTGAATTAAGGTTACACAGGTACCTTGCCATTCCTTAAATCTTTCAAGACTCTTCAGGAATTAATTTTTCCGTGACCCACTTTTTGTAGGTAATTACCCTTTCTCTTGTTTTTTCTAATGCAGGGAATAAGTCAGCTTAGATTTTCATCCTGAGATTGGGCTACCTGTTTCCAGTCATTGCTACAACCAGGATACAGTGAGAAACATGAAAATTGGTTTCAAAAATAGTTGACTTTCTCAAATATTATATATTCATTGCATTTAACTTTTAAACAAAGAATTGCAGTATTTTTACTTATCTGGTTTCCAGTGTTCCTATTTAAAAGTAAATTCATAAATCAGCGACCACTGAAAAACTTTCTTCTCCAACATGAAAATAATCTCTGCCAACAATTTATTTATGTCCTAGGGACGTGTGGAGATGGAATTAAAAGGAAAGATCCTCTATCAGGTCCTCTTTGTTTGTCTATTGTTTGTCACTGTATCCATTTATTAACCAGGAGATAATGTGACAGTTGACTCTAGCAGTAACACTGCACTCATTAGTGAGCTTGACAGGGAGGTGCCAGCAGCTACTTGAGATTGTACTTTATCAATCTCCATGGCTCTTTTGGGAGACTTGCTACACTGTGATCTACTCCCAGCGCTCACTGGGGTGGGGGCAAGCAGTCACGAGTACTTCTAAGAATGGGGACTTGAAGAAGTTCTGTGTGATGAGACAATCTCGTCTTAGTCAAAAAATGTGGTGCTGACCTAACAATTCTGCAACTTCTAACTGACAGATTTTATGTCAAATGTAGGACACTTGTATAGAGTTTTTAATGTAAATTTTCTAACATTCCTCTACCCTTTAGGATAGTTATTTGCAGAATTCACTGTAAAAGAAAAATTGAAAAGATGGGTACAAACATTAATGCCACTCTTGAAACTGTGTTGTCAATCAAAAGAAGCAGTGACAATACTTCACAGATTTCAACGTTTGCTCTCTCTTGACTTTTCCCATTATAATTTTGGTAGATTGTGATAAACTAAAGTAATTTAATGTTTTCTTTTTAATTTTAAGATGCTATTGATTTATAACATTGTGATTCATTGCAGTGTTGCCAATCCCCAAATGAAAAGATTGTGAACCATTCCTTTTATAGATATTAAACTGTAATAAATAAGATGAGATAAAAAGAGATAAAACAGAAATAAAAAAATCAGTGGTTCTTCTTTCCCCTCTGTGTGTTGAGCTTTTCAGGGACATTAGGAACATGTTTTTAGTGGCCCTGAAAAAGATAGTGGCATATTCAAAAACTATGCGTAAACTGAGATTCTAATTTATTTACACTGTTCAAGAATGAGTATTTTGGGTAAAAATAATTATTAGAAGATTAATGATGAAATCTCGAGTCTTGGCAAAACTGGTGCCTGTTGTGTGTACTGGTGAAATATTACATGTTGATACAGTTTTCTGCTGCTGCGTGTTAGTAATGTCCCCTAGATTATCAGCCGGGGAAACAGAGTGTCAGCTTTTGTCATGCAAGAAGAAATGTTTTAATCTGTTTAGGAGGTTGGTGCAGTATGAATTACTGAGATACCATATGTCCTCTGAAACGTGTGGCAAATTCATCTTGCCTGAAGAACAGCAATGAAAAATCACTTGGTCCTGTGGTCTGATACCAAGCATTTGAAAAAGAAAAGAAGACCATGTACTAATATCATCTTTAGCAATAAATGTCATATACTAGTTAATAATGACATTACAGCAGGAAAGTATGCATATAGAACAGTCTGACTTCACTCATTCAAATCCTTTTGGTGTATTTATATCATCTTGAGATTTTTTTTTTTCACTTTTTTTTAACACCTTATCCATACATTGTTTGTTTGTATCTGCAAAATAAACATTGTTTTAGAATACTTGTATCAGCTCTGTACCAGACAATGGCTAAACACATTCCGATAACAAAAAATGAAAAATGCCTAAGCTCAGTCAGACCCACTAAATAAAGAGGGCCGATACTGAAGGTGACATAACTCAGAGACTTGAGTGAGAGAGGGAAGACTGAGTATTTCACATCAGGGAAAGAAGTGAGGTTGCATGCTCACTTCAGGAACATGTATGCATATAAAAGGAGACAATTTTGAAAGGGAAAAAGATAGCCACTTCTTCAGCAATGAATGCTGAATGCTAACTACAATTTGAAGCATGATAAATGCAGCATTCACTATGGTGTCTAAAATGATACTCTTTGAACTGATTATGCTCCTTTATATTGATAATTCACCTGTTGATGGTAGTTACATATTTGGTTTTGAGAGTCCATAAATATGTATAATCTGAAAGGAAATTCAGGTTGCAAAGCTAGAAATCAACACATGAATGAGTTCTTTCAACAATATAATCACTGAAGTAATGTTATGCTTGTAGCTGAAAACCATCAAAACAGGAAAATTCACTGCTAGGGCTGCACCATGCCATATGTCCTCTAATACTTAATTACAACAGGGGCACAAAAAGCAAGTCATTAAACTTGCACCCTATTGTGCATAGGTATTAGAGGACATATGGTGCATTTCAAATAAAAGTATGAAATCGCATTCATTTTTTTTTATTTGTGGCAACTTTTTTTAACATAGGAATCTTTTGTTGCTATTTTGGTCTTCTAGCAAAATTGCCAAGACTATAGCTTTTTGATAAAAATTATAAACAAAAACCCCCCTCAAACTTCTGGAATTTGCAATAGCTATTTACATTAAATATACATCAACTTTCTTACAGAGGTCTGGAAAGTTTTCTATATTCAAACATTTCTGAAATGGTTTTTCACCATTTAAAGAAACTGAGTTGACACAAGATGGGAAGAAAGGTTCCTTTATGAAAGTTGGTTAAAGGTCAGCAGACAAAGGACAGGCCTTACTAGCCCCTTTTCAGAATAGAGATAAATTCATATTGAGATACTACATGGATAGTTGGTTGGAACAGTCTTATTGAACATCTTCATCAATGACCCAAAAAAGGGACTAGAACAAGCATTCTCTAGGTCTGTAATGATACTCGTTTGTATAAAATGCTACACCAATGACAAAGAACTTCAGAACAACCTAAAAAATCTGAGTCAGTGAGCAAAAACATGGCAGATTAAGTTCACTGCAGATGAATGTAAAGTATCTAGGAAAAAAAAAATCTAAATTATATCTTCATGATGCTGAACACAGACCTGGAAGTCACAGCTATTGGAAAGATCAGCCATTGAAATAATCAGCTTGGTTGGCAGGGAAAGTCCAAAAAGAAGCCTTCAAAATACTGGCCGTCTCAAAGAAAAGAATGAAGAGGAAAATGGAAGCTCTCTTTTTCCTACTGTATAAGACTTTGTTGGCTCAGTATCTTAAGAATTGTGAGTAGTTCTGGCCTCTCCACAGAAGGACATAACAGGCTTTAGGAGAGTATAGAGAGCTAGGAGACAGAGTAGCTGATTTATGGGAAGAGAATGGAAAGGCTTGTGTTCTTCAGTTTGTAGAGGAGAAGACTGAGGGTGATACAGCTGAGATTCACAAAATCATGAAGGTGAATAAAGACCAAGTTGGTTAGTTAAATGTATACATAGTTGAACTCTCCCCTTTCAAATAGTCTCAGAGTATATCAGAATTATTATAAGACAGCATTTAAAAGTGTGATTTTAAACTTTGTAAATCCCATGAAAGACAATGGCAGCTTAAAATCCAGGCTTGAGGAGTTTCCCATTATTGCTGCTGTTATTATTCTTTTACAACACTTGTCTTATTTTTCAAATTTATCCTTATTTCTCAGTTGCAAAATTCTCACTTGGTGTCCACTAGGTAGATTTAGTTCTTCATTAAGTGCTGACCAAGTAGTGAGTGTAAACCAAACATGGAAATCAATATAATCCTTTGTGGTCCAAAGTATCAGAACGGGAACTAACCTAGGTAATGCCGTAGTTGGCACGGGACAAGGTTCAAGCACAACTCTTAGAAAGTTATTGGACAGCTATGTAGAAGTCAGAGATAAGTAGAAATTACAGATACAGTCTGATATCTTGTACCTATATATTAACAGCACCATAGTTTTCTGTGATAATCCTACATTAGCTTCTTTCACTTTTCTCTGTTTTAGACAGCTTTATAGGCATGAATATACTTATATTCCTTTTATTTTAAGGATTCCCTAGACATATATCAGTCTTTTCTCTTAATGCAACTCTTCCTATAGTTTCTCTACATGGTACAAGAAAGAATTTGCTTTCCATGGCAGAATATCCTTAGCAAAGAGTTTATTAGTGTAAAAGAGCAGGAAAATGGAAACCAATTATGTTCAAGTCTCTTTGAAGTACAATGCAATAAAGCAAAAATTGTGCTATTTAAATGAACTCACTCCTGTATTAACCTAGTGTCTCATCCAGGCTCTGTTTTCAAAGTGTTTTTTTCATCTTTGGTGCCCTGATACAGACATTTGAGATATACAGTACAGCAATATGAACTTTATGAAATGTCAGTAATTGCTGTGCATGCACATAAACTCGTTATTTTAAACAAAAAACCTTCTTAGATTTCCCCCACACACATATGAAATAGGTAAAGAGATTAGCTCACATTAAGGTCCAGTGGGTTGCAAAATTAAAACTGTTGGAGCAGAAAAAATCCCTGATCAGATATTTTAAAATCCGAATGATAAGATCAACAATGGGCTACCAACAAATTTCAGAGGTTTGGAATAAATCATCCTTTATCCCAGGTTTCTTAATGATAAAAATAATATTTTAGAACTCAGTATTGAAGTAAATAACTAGCAACAGAATATGAAACAACTTATTTAACCAAATTATTTTTTCCATTAAGTTTAGGCTCCTTGAGGTTTTGATAAAAACTGGACTATTTCCAAAAAGTTTCCACTGTTACTATTGTTTCAACTTAATACACTAAATGCATGCACAACAACACTTACATTATAAATGTCTATATTGCTAATTCTTATTAATATTATGGAGGGTGCATGGAGAAAGAAGGGAGCACTGAAAGCACTGGGAAATGCAAATGCCTGTGAATGGAAAAATAGGAGATTTTTAAGTAAAATAAATTAATTTGCAACCTCAGAGTTAATAAAGTTTCAATTTCTTTTGCAGTCCATGTGTTCTTATAAATAGGACCTTCAATTATCTTACTTTATCCAAATACCTCCTTGGATTACTAGGCTCATGGTGAAATCTTTTAGCAGAATCCTGATTTTCATTGTCTTTTTTCATTCATGTTTGTGATATTAGTCATGCCACTGTCAAACAAATTTCTGCTTGTTACTGGTTTTCATGTGGTTAGTTGCTATTAAACCACAAAATTAAGATCATAGAAGAAGAAGTAGCACTGTAGGTAAAGTGGATGATACTGTTGTGTGTAGAAGCATCTTGAAAAAATGGAAGTGACCAAAAAGATTGGGAATTCTTCCCATGTGAAAGTTTTCTTTGCTTTTATGATATAGATTTTTATTACTCACCAATTAAATGTCAAATTACAAAAAAAGATTGGGTCATGCCAAGTACAATATGATATTGAATAAAACATACTAAGTTGATGTTGGAGATGACAGTGCCCTGATACATAGACAGTCACAGATAACTAAGCTGAAAAGCATTACAGAGTGTTGTGATAAATCAGCAGCATACAACTTAAATTTTAAGCAGAAGAATTACTTGTTATTATAACAAATGACTGAATAAAAACTTAGAAAAATACAAGTTTATCTAGTCATATTTTGGGTAAGCTGCCAAAATCAAGTTTACTGTGTCTATTATTGTTGTCCTTGGCTGCCTGAAAATGCAGTTGGCAAAACAAAGCTGTCTGAAATCAAAGAGTACACAGACTTTCAAGTATTCAAATACTATTCATCCTCCAGCTCCTCTGTGACAAACCTTGGATTTCTGTGTGTGTAGGGGGAAGAGGCTTGTCCTTTTTTGTTTCGAGGGTCCTTTTTTTTGCAATTCAAAGCCACAAAATTATATTTTCACGTTTAGAAACTGCATTTTCGAAACGTTTTGGTTTTGGTCTTATCCTTAAAATAAAGGCTATACAGGCTTGATCTACACTTTGTAAGATAAATAACTCAAGCTTCAGATAGATTCCAGACAACATTTTAAAAAAATGATTATTTATGAGGTGGATAATTCAAATTGCCTTTAAAGTGTCTGTTTTACATGAAATATTCTGAAACATATATTAACCTTTGAGGTGTTCTAGACTGTTGGTCAGAATCTCAAGTCACTTTTGACAATAGCAGTAGGGGTTTTTTATTTGAGTACCATTGCCTTCTCACAGCCCAAACACTACAACAATACTTTTTTTTCCTGAAGGGTATCATTTTATCTGCTTTGAAACTTTACTTGGTATCTGTAGATATCTAATCTCTGTGTTGGATGAACTGTGTGCTCTGTATGAGCTGGAACAAAGCTGTTCAGGAAACCAACAAAAAGCTGTCATGCTAACCTGTATGTTAGCTAACCTTTGCTGAGGAATGGCTCAAGGAATTATTTGTTATGAGCATTGCTTATGTGGGTCACACTGCTTGTATGATCCAGGTGATATGAATGACCTGAGAAAGTTCTTGCAATAACCTAACTATAACTGGTGCTTCTGCTACCCTGGAGTTCCAGCTTTCCAAAGGATAAGCTATTACTTGTTTACTAACAATGTGGAGTTAATTTGACAAGACATCAGAATAAGAGGAAACAAGTTTTCTTTGGGTTGTGGAGATTTTTAGTCACCTTGTGGATGTGAATCTTACATCTTCTGAACACATACAGTAATTCCATTTGCTTCTGTACTGCTCTCAGTTCTCTTTCATGTCTCCTGTAAGTTCCTCTTCTCTTGCTTTAGCACCCACAGTCACCTCCCATACACTTGAACTTCAGCCTGGGCAAGTGGCCATGGAGGGCTCACTGACTGCAGGCTGTGTGTGTGCCAGCAGGCCATCTGCACACACCAGTCAGGTCAGCAGGCTTACGGCTACCTATGGAGATCATTCGTAGCCCACCTGCTGATCCTTGAAAGACTTGTTCCAAATAATTATCTTTGAGTCTTCTATTACTGTATCAAGCTTGGCTAAAATTGACCAGAGTTTTCTCAATGGCCAGGAGCTGACCGGGACTGATGGATGATTCCTTTATTCATCTTTATAACCTTTTTTTCATTAGGAAACCAGCACAAGCAGATGGGAGCTTCAGTGTGTGCCAGGCAGAGGTGCATACTGGTATATCTTTACCAGCCCTTGTAGTTTACTTTGTCTCACCTGGCAGATTAGATTTTTTTATCTTTAAAAAGTTTTTTGTTCTGGCTTGTGCTACAATAAAACCATTCTTTAGAGATTTCAAAGCCTTTTTGTGGTTTTACTACACCGACTTGAAAGAAGAATCACAGTCCATTTCATTTGAATGCTCTGGCTGAGCTGGGTTGACACAATGTGTTAAGAAAATCCTGTTACGATGTTTTCAGATTACAGCAAGAGCAAATTAAAATGTTCCACCTAATTTAAACAAAAGACAGCTTTTGAGAAAACAGCTAACCCAACTTTCTATTTTTATTATTATTACAAAGGGCAAAAGATCTTCACTATTTATACTCTTTTTGTCTAGGTTTGTTTTACTGTTTCCCTCAACCTCTCCTCTCTTAATAGTCTTTAGTTAGTTTTGACAAAATTTCTCAGCGGAATAAAAGTTTCATGGACCACGATTCTGTGGAAATGTGTAATGTAGATTGTAAAGCTTAAAAGAGGCCCTCTTAGTGATCCAGCTGAAGAAAAAATTGCAACTACTGCTCAACCTCTATTAGATACCAGAGAATCCATGCAAAACAGATGTGCTTTCTGTGAGCAGGAAATGTTCACTGGAAACGTAGCATCTGTAACAGGAAAAGGTATCAGCTGTGACACAAATCCATAGGAAATTGGGCTTGCTTAGCTCTGGTACTCACAAACCTGTGTATGAGATTATTATTGAATCTGTTTTTTTGTGAGAGTGTGCATGTGTGTATCCCTTCAGCTAAATAAAAGCAAGTCTTGCTATTTCCTAAATCTAGAGTAGCAAAAATGCACTAGGCACTGTGTATATGGCTAAAGACAGATTTTGCCTTGCAGACCTAGCAGTCCCATGGCTGCAACATTGTTACAAGTAAATGTGGATTAAATTCTAAATTTTTAAAAAATACTTGAAAAAAGACATAATTAAATGGTTTGCTAGAGATCTCCTTATGTTACATTTCCTCTACTATTCTTTCAAATGACACAGCAGATATGCAACTTTGCATAGTAAGATTTACTGTCTCACAAGTCAGTTTACTGAATGTTCCTGGTTCCCTAAAATATTGTGTCTACAAACACATCACAGAAAAGAGAGCTAAAAGGCAGAGATGAGCTTCTATCTCTGTTTTATTCTTCTCTGTCTTGAAATTTTACAGGTGAGTAGTATCACATAATTCTTAGCCAATGATGCTGTTTAACAGAACATTTCTCCATTTTACATCTGGCACTGGGTGTCTGAGTTGGGTAGGCATGAAGAAAAGTGGCTGCACTCTCTTAGGATGCGTTGTAGTGAGCATTTCTTGGAGATTTTGTTAGGGTCATTATGTTGCTTTGCTTATTTGCTAGTTATATGCGTTTGATTTACTGCATGGTGACTATTGCTCATTGCTTTCACTTTTCCTTCGAAGAAAAAAAACCTCTCTCACCCTATTCACCTCTTTTTTTTAACTTTGACATCTCTAAAGTACTTAGTCTGAGCTGTCATGTGCTGTTGAACTAACTGATCAATTAATTTAAGGATTTTAAGCATATACCAATTTTTCTACTATCCCAAAAATAATGTAGTGCTTCAATAACTTAATTAACTAAACCTCAAGCTTCTCAAATGCATGTCGTCTGGACCAGAAGAACTGAAAAACCATCAGTCTTTTCAAGAACTGCCCTTCCTTCCCATTAAGTTTCTTCTGATTTAGGACTCTGGCCAAACCATATTAGTTAATACTACCAAGATGTTAGATGAAATGGAATTAGTGAATCATCCAAGTATTGTCTGTGAATATTTTAGATTGCTTTTTTTTTTAAATGGAAATCGATTTGAGATGCAAACTTTGCTGAAAAAAATGCCTAAAATGACTAGTTTGCAAATGAAACTTTCTATAGGAACTACTAATTATTCTGATGATTCATTAGCTCCAGTGCACCCATTACACCTTTTACCAGTGTAAAACTGTCCAAAGTGGGGAAAACACATTTGGGTTATTAACATATGTCTATTCAGTTCCTTCAGTGTACTTTAGACAAGCAAGGTATAAACATTCAGCATGGAAAGTCTTTAATTTGAGGAAGATAGTTCATAGTGGAAACAGCAATGAGGTGACCCAATGCTATTAAGCTGGGCAGGAATGGACGTTGGCTGGTGGATCTGCACTGGTGAATCCTCTCTGGCAGCAGAGACGGGTCTGGGAGCCCTTTGAATGATCACTTCTCTGAGTAATACTGCAACCTAATTCAGTGTTTTCTAATAACTATGTCTGAGCCCTCTAGAAGTTTATGTTTAAGAACAGATTTCCACAAAAATGTGAATCCAAAAGTACATATTTTTCAGTGGTGCAAGGACTGTGAAGAATTACTTTTATAATGAGGTAGTATTTTCTTTTCCCATGTGAAACACTGGTGGAAATCACGATAAATAAATACTATATCAGGTTAGAAAAAATGTTGTAGTTTCATGTTGTTGGTTTGCAAATTGAATTTTTACATAAAATTTACGCTAAATGGAACCTCATTATACAGTGATGAGGTCCAGTATGATCCAAATCATTAAAATCACTGTACTGCTTAATGATTCACTAAGTGGTACTGCAGTGCCATAAATTTAGCACTAGTTTCATGATTCAAAACACCAGACTGAGACACCAGCAAATCGTATGTGGATCATTAAATTTACAATGAATGTCAGAGATGAAATAAGGGGGAAAAAACACTTTGAGAGATAGGGATAATATGTGCTCTAAGGTGACATCCATCAAGATAAATGATCTTATACCACTTGTGCTTGGATAATAATGGGGGGTTGTTTTTTTGTTATTCTTCATTTCATAATTTCTAAAGAGATTGGAAGTCTAAGCCCTTTAAGAATTAAAGTAGCTGTCATTTTCTGAGTACCTTGTGATCTATTTTATTTGTATTTATACAATATACATATGCTGCTACATTCTTCTCTGACCCCATTGGGTCAGATTCTCCCCTTAGAAGGATTGGAGTATGTCAGCTCTGTAAATTTTGTAATTGTGGATTATAATAGTGTAAATAGCACACTATTAGTAGTATTGGTATTGTCAGAACACCAGAAATTAAATATTTTTGTTGTTGTTGCCAAAACTTTCTATTATAATAAAAGGTCAAAGAAGTTCCTAAAT
>NW_010207653.1:0-8452 GCF_000695765.1 Mesitornis unicolor
CGTTGTGCCGCGCTCGGCTTCGCTGCTGCGCTGCGAGAAACTACTCAACATCCATCTTGGGAGGGTGATCCTGCCCGAGAGCCGGGACGGGGTGGCTCGGGGGGTGGGTTAGGCTATGGGAGAAAAGGGGGGCAGCGCTCCTGCTTTTCCACGCAGTCGCTGCTTGAAAGCGCTGGGGTTGCGGGAACGCGGGGAAACATCCCAACAGCGATGGACGCGGAAGAGAGGGCTGGAGCGATGGCCAAGGATGCGTGAAAAGTGGGATTTAATCAAACCCTGCTGCAGTCTCATGTGCTGCGTAACGTTTTGATCAGAGAGAGTTTTCAGGTTCGGGCAGCGAGGGACATTTTTCTTACTATTACCTGGAAGCTGCAACAAAAAAGGTGGAAAGTATCCTTTGCCATTAAAAACAAACCCCTCTTTTTGTTGTTTGGGTTTTTTTTTGGTTGGGTTTGGTTTTTTTTGTTGGTACATCAGTCATAAAAATGTCAAGTGCTACATAAGCATGAAACAAATTATCACCGATATCAGCTGATGGGTAATTTTCCTGAAGGTAATCATTCGTTCTCTGCTACTTCAACAGATTTGGGGAGCAAAAATAAAATAAACCCCTCCTTTTTTACAAGACTGCTGAGCAAATCTGAGAGCAAAGCCTCAGTGGAGGGATGGAAATTGTCATATTCTGTAGGGTGACAATCAGCTTCACTCTGTGAAGACACAACCCCTAAAACAGCTCATGTCTTCAGGGACACATAGCTGTCCAGACCTCTGCTAATTGCCGTTAGTTACTGCCACTTACCTCCTGCTCTGTCAAGTCACAGAGCAGCCGGGTCGCGCCCTGCAAGCCTACAAGTGCTCTGCCCAAGGGTCTGCTCAGAAATATAAGTTCACCAAAAGAAGCCCATGGGACCCCTCATCCAGCTATCCTCCTATTTCCACGTTCCATGTTATGTATTTTGCAACTGTATTTATCACATTCAAATAGGTTTAAAGGTAGGAATTTGGGTAAAAGAGGAAAGATGCAGAAGTTTAGAATTAGTTTATGCATATTTAAGAAGAACCTAAGAATACCTGGTGTTCGTACACAGCATCCCGACTTCTTCCTTTGCTTTCAACTGCAACACCTCAAAAAAAAAAAAACAAATATCAGCAAACTACACGTGCTCCTCTTCTGCTGCAGAAGATGCAGAGGTTCAATCATCCAAAAACGTGAGAATCTAACTACATAAGAAAACCAAAATTAGTAAAGGAAATCCAGTGCAATCTCACTAGTTTTTCCCCAACCCTTTGGAGCGTGCAGGAGCCAGCAGCAAGGGATGTGCTCAGGTGCAGGGAGGCAGCTACCTTCGGGTACTGTTCCTGGCACAACGGCGTTCTGTAAAGCCTGGAAAAATGGCTGGCTCCGGTTTGAGGTCATTAGAGGTAAAATATTGCTACCCAGCCAAAGAGCTCTTGAGACTGTGCGCTTTACACACAGGCAAACCGATTATTTTTAACCCAAGGACAGTTTTAGTGCTATTGTTCTTAGAGGGTATTTCTGTTTGTGATTTCAGAGGAAGCAAGATGACATCCCTGGGATATTATTTACTGAGGTATGTGCATACAGGGTCCTCTGCGTATAGATAACTCTGTTTTGGATGCTTGCAGTTCCACCTCTATCGCACCTGTAAATCTCTGCCATGATTTAAAGCACAGCACAGAGCGGATCCCAGCCAGAAAAACACTTTTAGAACAAGATTTGCCAGTCTTAAAACCTACAAAGTAAAAAATTTATAAATACAGATATGGAGGGTGGATTTGGGATTTAACTGCTGAAAATCATATGAATATCTAGGAGGCAGTAGGGCAGCCAGTTAAAAGGAAACCAAACAATGAAAGGCCAAAATATGGAAAACTTGTTGGTAGTGATTCATCTTAAACCCCTTTAACCGTCCTAGATACTATCCCAGCACTGAGGAAACTGGTATTCGAATGCTAACCCCTGAATGCAGAGATGATCCATGCCTGTACAATATTTACAGGAACAGGTCTTGGGCATGGCAGCGTCTAACACTCGGGACGAGAAGTCTGGAACTGTAAAATGCTGTTCCTTGTGCTGATGCAGCGAAACTGAAGGGGAAGAAGATCAGCAAACCTCTAGATGACTTGGCTTTGGGCACCTATCTTCTTGTTCCAGCCTCCCAAAGGCTTCCAGGGAACTGAGTTTTACCAGCAAAAGCAGGCATGAGAATGAATTTCAAAAGCTGTATGCTAAATACTGATGAGAACCGAATTAGTAATTTGCATGTAGTTGCAATCTTGTTCTGTAGCTGTGAATTATTTACTCGGGGGCAGAAACTGTTTTGACTTAAACGAATAAATAAATATCCAAAATTTGGAACATCTGTAATTGGTTCACAAAGGCGACTGTAAACTGCCTGGGTAATAACTGTGCTCTTCATGGTTTCACCACGCCAGGAGACCCTATTAGAGGGGATCGATAGGTGCTAGCAGAAAACAAGATGCATGTTATGCATTATGGAGAAAGAAAAGAGGAGGAAATGTTTAATAAGCTATCCAGTGAATAAATCTGAGTAAGAAATCTTTCTAAAACAAAAATGGAAATGGGCAATTGGATATTCTAGGAACAGAGAAAGAGGGATAATTCATCATATAAATAATTCATTGCAAATGTTAGCACCCAGTGTTGCTGTGCATTTGGCATGGAGGGCATATGACACTGTGTGTGCATGCATGTGTGTGTTTAATTTTGTGTATATGTAATTTTTTTCACCCAATTATGTGATTCTCATTGTAATGCAGATCTGAAGATCTGTTATCAGTAATCCATCGATTAATATTTGTTGCTAGAGGAAGGGTATCGTTATCTATTAACCTCAGAAAGTGAGATGCTAAGCTGGAGTTATCAATCAATTATGCCTCACAGGCCACGATGGCTTTTAGTTATGCAGCATCACACAGTGATCATGCTCTCAGGAGAGGAACAGGTTGGGCAGCAGGGGCCTCAAGAGGCATCGAGGAAGCATCTGGCTCGGTAGCTGCTGCTGCTGCTGTCCCCAGCCGGGAGACAAATGAATGTCCAGGTGAAGCCTGAGCAATTACGAAGCTTTCAGTGACAGCGTGCAGGTAAGCAATAAAACCTGTAAGCAGAGAGATGATGTTCCTACCACTGGCAGAAACACTGATTACTAGGTTTGGCTTGCCTGAGGCTGAGCCACAGGTTTCAGCTGAGCAAGAGCTTGAGTTTTTCTTCTGCCTGCAAGGCACCAAACCAGTGCTGCTTGAAGCAGAGTGACATGAGCATGAGAGGCAAGGGCCCTCCAGGGCTCAGGAAAGCACAAGCCTATGGGAACATCTGCCCCCATGCCCTGCTGCTTTGCCAAGCGCAGCCCGGGCGGGCGGGGAGCAGTGCTCCCAGCACACTGCCACCAAAAACCCGGAGCTACCCTCTCTCACCTCAATTAGTTTCTTGTTTTAATAAAAGACTGTTTTTTACCCTATCTGAAGAAAAATCAAAAGCACATGCAGCAGTTGGCGTGCAGCTTGCTATTTAACTCAATATTTCTCCTGCATTGCTTATAAGTGCTGGTGGGAGGAGGATAAAGCAAGAACACCGCAAGAGCTGAGCATGGTTAATACAGCTTCACGACGCCATTACGTGCCCTCTAGGCTTTACCCAGCTGTGGTGTAAACTGACACATTGCCAATGATCCCAAGAAATTACACATTTGGGCTGCCCCTTGACTCGTTACTTGCCTATTTTATCCAATTATGTTTTATTTATTAAGCTAATCTTTAAAATCTCTTGGTGTTGACTGGTTTACACCTTCAGTGCATTCTTTTTAATCCTACTGTTTTATGAACTGATTAACAAGACTTTTTGCTCCAAGAGCACAAAAATAAAACACAATTCTAAAATATGGTGCTATTGAATCAAGTAGCCAGCATTGGCATTTCCCATATCATCACTGGAAAACACCTGCTGTTAGATGCCACTGTAGCACTTTTCTTTTGCCAAATTTGATATAATATTACAAAACCAGACTAAAGATGAATGATTTTACTGTAAAATCCCAAATCTGCATGTGAAAAATAATGTCAAGCAGAGCTCTCATGCTCCAGGCATTATTTCTTAATCATAATTTTACTCTACTGAAAAAGTAAAATTATGCTATTTCGCATAATTTAAATAATCTAATCTATTTTCCAGATAAATTTGTTAACAAAGCACTAGTTTAATCTCAAGTGCTCAATAGACCCCTTAAACTCTGATGCAAAATATGTATTCCTCTAATTAAAACAAATGAATTTCATAAAGGAGAACAGTATGATAATTAGGCATATTATGAAGTATAGGCTACTTTGATGTAGAACACACACCCTTTAATTCTGATGTGAGTAGTGTTCCCACAGACACAGCCCAGACCTGAATTCTTGTTATATTCCTGTCTTCAAAGAATAATTGTTTTAGCCATGTCACTGCAAAGTGTTTATTCAAGTCACTATTTTCAATCACAGTATTACTTACTCACACAAGAGCAACAAATTCTTTTCTTGGCAACAAGAATCACCTGTTAAAAAATGGTACTTAAAACTAAACACTTCTTTTTTTTGCATTTAATTTTTCACATCTCCTAAATTTCTGCATGCGTATGGACTAATAGGACTCTCTGCTCCTCATAAAACCTCATTGCAAAAGTAATAATTGCAATTTTAGGGCCAGTTTGAGGGGTCTGTAAGTACTTACCTGTCAAATACAAAACATTGCAACTTATGTGGCATAAAACTAGAACCAATCTGAAGAAGTGATCTTGGGTTTATCTGATGACATCTGACGAGAAGGATTTACTTTCACACAGGACAGATAAGGGGAGTCTATAGTGTCCTAATTCCTTCCAGGCCACTTAAAAATCCATAGCATCAACTCCTGCTCCTCTTCTTCTCATTCCTCTCTCAAGGTGAACATCAGCCTTCAATATCCTCAGGTCCCATTTTGTGTCTGCGACTTCTTCCCTTCTGGCTAACCAATGACAAGAAGAAACAAAAATGCAAACTCTACTCAGCAGAAACACCCACATCACCCTCATGACAACATTTTTCCCTCTGGACTTTCCTAGAAGATCTAGGATCCCAAGGTGAATGTAACATGAAGATGTTTGGAATTCTCCACGCATTTTTGTACATCTAAGGCACACAACATACCTGCGTGCAGTAGGCACAGCTCATTCTCAATAGAATACCCCTAAATTGACCCGTGTCAGTGCATGTATTTAACCAGCAGACACCCATGATTCCTAGGAAATCATAACATGCATTTTATTAATTAAAAAAAAACAGGGAGAAAGAAAGAAAGAAAAGGAAAATTGGAAGTAATTGACCAGATGACACCATTGCTGGGAGAATCTGAAATATATCTGAGCTAAGATTTGATTCTCCATAATTACTGATATGGGCCAACGAGGAAATGAACTCTTAACCTTTTTCCTCCAGGGAGCCCCAGGTTCCAACTTGATCCATTTTCAAAGTCTGTACTACAGGCATTAGCAATATAAAAAGAGGTTAAATTAAGCATGGTACAACATCTGGCTACTATAAAACTACAACTAGCTATAAAATGCTTCTTCTAAAGGCATTACTGAAGGCAAACTCACCCTACCTGATTTAGAATAAAAGGTTATCTGACTGTTTTTCCTCTTGCACCCAGAAATCCCATGGTATGAGGCAGTAGGCTTGCTTCACATTGTCTGAAACTAGAGGCCATTTGGTATGAACACATTTTTTGGTTGGTTAGTGGAGTTTAAAATAAATCCGATAGTAAGTGAATCAAATTCAGCTTCACATTACTCTGGGATGTCCTCAGTGCCATCAGGATGGCTACCTTGCATTACAGAGAATGGAGGTGGACTGCAGTGACTCTGCTCTCTCGTTAGGAGGTGAAATTAGTAATATCCATTCATTTCACTTTCCACAAAGAACGTGGCTTATTACTGCCTCACGCTGCAGGGAGCGGGGACCAAATCTCATCATTGCTTGTGCCACCCATGTCGAAGATAAGCATAATGTTCTCATAGGCAGAGTGTTTACACTGCTACATGATGTATTGGGGTAGTTGTTTGATTACATGAATAACAAACATGCTTCTAAAAATGTGTTTTTAAAAGCTTTTGAGGTACACATCTGAGATGGGACATGCATAACAAACTAGCATGGTCCGGTGGCAATGGCGTGTAGCTGGACCTCTGAAGTCATCGCTCGCATCTTTCAAAAAACTTCACAGACTAAGACACACTTAGTTCTGCTTTCTTTACCACACTCCTAAGTTTTATTAGCCACCTTTTAGGAAGCTAAGTTTAAGGTTGGATACTTGTTCTTCTCACACCCCCATTGTACATTTTTTCCTCTAAACCACTAAGTAAGTTTTCCAGTGCTTTGATTTTATAAGGGTTTAATAGCTAAGAGGTGTAATTTTATAATTAAATACGGGTAGCAAAAAAAAGGGACAGAAAGACTTGAGAGATTGAGTGCTAAAACAGTTCTGCAAAACAAGTCAGTGGCAAGAAAATGAAAACATTAATGACACTTCAAACACTTCTAGCTGTAAAAATATATTTCCTTTTTACACAGCTTTAGTGTCGGACTTTGCCCATTAAAAACAAGTGCTTGAGAAGGCAGGCTTGCTTCATTCAAGGCCGTTGCATGAAAAAAAATCCAATAAAAATGAAGTCTATGTCCTATGTTCTCTGTTTCTGTAGCAGCCTGCTGGTGCTTTATCCCTCAAACAAGAGCTCCATCTGGTGGACTTTCCCAAAACATCGAAGCATCCATCCAGCCCTCCAGGGGCCAAATCCAGGTGCCCACATGACACATGGTAATACCTACCATAACCTACTCCAGGGGATTAATTTTGGTCTCCAGCATCAAAACAGAGTACAAACCCCTCCAACGAGAAGCGACAGGACCGGCCAGCCAGCATCAGTGCTTTGTCGCAGAGTTGGTCTTGCTTTGGTCCACCCTGACTTGGCATTCAAAGAACAACTAACCCAAAGCTCACCTTGGTTGGCTGTTCAGCTCTTGCAGACAAAAGTTGTAAGGAGATTTGCGTCAGAGAGCATCTCTCACTTTCTGTGCTCTGAAAATAACCTATAGACTTGTCTTAAATCTATTTCCCCATGTCAAGCCTTACAACCCCCTGCAACCAGTATGATGGTCTTTACTGATGGAGAAAACAAGACACAGGGAGAATAAAGGTTACTGCAGTTTCCTGGAGAGAGGCACTGAACACCCTTTGAGACATCTCTGGGTGTCCTATTTGGTCACAGCTGCCCATGCTGAAGGGCACAAACCTCCTATTACCCAATATTGCATCTGTAGATGTTTTAGATACCCAGTGGCATCTCCGACGGCACTAGGTGACTGTCTTTAGACAACAGAGCCAGATGTGACTTGTTTCTGGTCGCGCTGTAAACCAGTGACAGGAGCTCTGATCCCCAAGCACCTTCACCAGCTGCTGCACCCAGCCACATCGATGAGAGACAGCACAGCTTGGGAACTACAGTTCCCAAGTTTGTACTTGAGGATGTTACCACATTTTTTAATCCCCTCTTATTAAACACTGGATCCTGTTAAAGATATTTTGCTGAGTCTAAGTAGGACGTCTTTTCCAAAGATTTATAATTGCTTCCCATGTCAAGGGAACAGATGATAAAGACCAATGCAGAAGATTAAAAGTTAATTGTAATAAATTGCACTGGCCAGGAAAACAAAACTTAAAAACATACAAGATTGAAATGATACAGAACACAATTACACAAAGCTGAAAAACTAGTATCTTGCATAACAGCATAAATTTGTCTCTGACTAAAGATTACAGCATGTGGAAATGCATGTAACTTGTTTGCCTTCAGAAGAGCTCTCAGTTTTGTCTCTTGTCCACCAATTGGGCAGTGCAGGAGGATTCACATGGCTATGTGAACGGCTGGCACACAGCCTCAGATGTGCGTGTATAGACAACAAGCCCTACTAGTTTGTCTGTTTTTTCATAGTATTTGTATGTTGTGAGGAGCAAAAGGCACAACAGAGAGCTTTCTATTTACAACTTCCTTGTAGCTAAGCACATCAGAACTATTCAAAAGAAGTTATTTGGGACTCCTGATAAGCCCAACAAGTGCTTGTTAGAAGATGGGCAATTAACAGAAAAATGCAAGAAGAGAAGTGAATGTTTGTGTGTGGTCCTAGGGAAAGCCCATGGGAGAGTTTGCCTCAAGACATTAAGAAATCTGTGCAGATGAGCTTACTACCAAAGCCATAAGGGCCAAGGAGGAATTGGTGGGATACACTTATTTAATCTTTCCTCTCATTTTTACAACACCAGCTGGAGGAACACAAAGAGTCAACTAAACCAGAGAATCAGAGGGGAAAGAAGACCCTTGAACTGAGTGACTGGAAAGAGACT
>NW_010207653.1:8483-28701 GCF_000695765.1 Mesitornis unicolor
CTGAGTGACTGGAAATATATTTGGCGTATTACTACTCCAAATGGAACCGTTTGCTTAAAGATAATTATTTTTCTTAGCATCAGCTTTAAGGATTTCATACAAGCCAATGAAAAATATTTTCCAACTCCAGTTTCTTCTCCACATAACACCAGCATTTATTGTCAATAAACACTGCAACCTGCTGTGCCAGAGGGCTCTGAAACATATTACTAAGATCACCGTTTAGAAAACTCTTAAACTAAATACAAGAAACCTGCTGGCAAGAATTTCACAAGCCCCCAGTTTCTTACTGGAATCTACTTCATCCTGAGGTTCACGGGTAGCTCTTCTTTTTCATTCCTCTTTTGCTAAGGTTTCTGGGGATAACCAGCATTCAAACTTGGAAAAGGAGGTCCTTGTGGCAAACACATTTCCCCCAGGATAGGAAACCATCATGCTGTCTAGAGAGCACCTGCAGTGCTAACCAGCTAACACAGGCAGAGGGGGCAAAGCCATAGCTGAGCCCACACCAACACTGAGTCAGTTGACTGTATGCTGGAGCATGTCCCCAAGGAACCCTCCTTTAGCCTGGGGTACAGGAAACTACACACACTGTTTGCAGCATTGCTGTCCGACAGCTGCGTGCTGTGCTGAGGCCTAAGGAGCCACTGCTGGGTGAGGCAGGAGCTGTACTGGTTAGTTAGGCAATGCCTTATTGGTTAATGCTACCAGTTGTCCCAAGGACAGGTACCACAAAATAAGGACATGCCCTACCTGGTAATATCCTCAGCTTTGCTAAGAAAACAGGTCTTTCAAGGGTGCAGTGTTGCTTCCTAAGATTTGTGAGTATGGGGTCAGCAAGGAGAAAGGGAAAGGAAACAGCATTCTAAAACTAAACAAAAGCAAAAAGAAACATACAGCTTAGAAGCTACTCATTTTCTTCATCACCATCATAATTTTTGAAAGTGGTATGAGATGCAGCATATTTATTTTAAAATGGTATTTTACTCTTGTTAAGGAAGAAATGGGATGATGGAGAACTAAGGGGGGGAGAGAGCATTAGCATCAACTACAGCTTAGCCACAGCAATGTAATGCCCATTCAGTAAAGGTCTGGCACTACACAGACAAGGCAGCATCCTCAGGTGCTGCTCACTGCATCCTGCTTTTCCAGAGAAGATAACATGGTTTCCCTGTGAAACCATCAAGAAGATGACCACTGTGTCATGGCAGCAACTCCACAAAACTTCCATTGTTGAATCATGAGAGATTCAGCAACAAAGCACTTCAGTTGCGCTACTTCAGCCTGGCATCAACAACATTTCAATGTATTGTTTTGACTAGCTGCCAGCCCATTAACACATTTATCATACACTCATTTTTAATGTTTTCCTGCTTTATTGATGTTAGAGATTTCCTTTGAAATGGCCTAGACCTGACTTACAAATGTTTTGCATTTTACATGCTCATTAAAGTCAATAAAGCTACTTCCTAGCATAAAGTTATATATGCAGCCGCTTGAAGAATTCTATGATCTCCAAAGCAGAGATGAATCTCTATAGTAGTGACTATATTTTGACACTCTTATTCAGACAAAGTTCACACTGATGAAAATGGACAGGTTGAATTCCTTCATAGAATGGTTTCAGTTGGAAAAGTCCTTTACAGCACACATGGAATTACATTTCCTGTACTAATTTTTATGTATACATACATGGACATGCACATATACTACTATGTGTTCTTATAAATTCTATGTTCTTATTTTACTGTTCTGGCATACAATTTCATCAATGAATGACTACAAAAAAATTATAAAGCCTCAGCTCCATAAATAAAGGAAGGCATCGGGCTTAATTTCATATTAGAGATTACTTGTGATACATCTTCAGAGTGCTGAATAAAGATGGAGATTTCTTTCACTGAAACACCAGTCTAAGGCAGAAGTTGATCATGTGCCTACCCATGCAGGATTCAGATCATACAGACTGTAATATCAAGAAAAAAAAATCACACTACCTCCATAATTACCTTGGTGTCCACAGTGCACAGTGTTTACATCTGACAACATGCATGTCCCATGCTTATTCGTTATGGCCTGCCACTCCCCCTCAGAGAAATCTCACCAGCTCTGCAACCTGCGAGACCAGGGATGGAGACCAAACAGGTTGCTGAAGTCGGGTTCCCTAGGGACCAGTCTCACTGGGCTGAGGTCTGGTGTGGATTCACTGATGTCTGATAATCCCTGAGTTCATGCTGAGATTTCCTAGCTCTGAGAGGTTCCCCTATCTTCCACCTCTAGGAAGCTAATACCTTTGAGACCTCCTAATTGTCTACCAAATTTGACTGAAGCTGGCAAGTATGAAATTTCATAGATGTTACAAACTCACTGGGAAGGCCAAATGTACACTGTTGGGTACATGCATGCACACAGCCAGCACAGCTTCATAAACACTACTCCATAGGAAATCAGGTGAAAACCATGGGCCTGTTCTCCCTGTACCCCTTCCCCTCCATGCAAGGGTAAAGTGGGCTTGGACCTGTGTTTGGAAACTCCTAAAAATAATCTACTCCCTGTAATGAACAGCTTGTGCCTTGCACAGTGAAAACCAGGTCTATGAGGTGAGGGAATGGCCCAAGAAAGCCTTTGGGAAAACCAGTTTTTATACCATACTTTGTCTCACTACAAAGAAAGGTGTTTAAATTGCCAGGAGTGGTTGTTCAGACTTGCCTAAAATGATGTCATTTCAGACACGTCCAGTCTTCCTCTTGGCTGTGAGCACAACCACGCTACACCAGCTCTGCTAGAGAGGCACTGACCTTCTCCGTCCTGCCGAAACCCCTCACACCACTGGGAGAAAGAGTCCAGCAATGCTCTGTGAGCTTGGCTTCACACACCAAGCCTTTCTGCAGCCTGTGGGCAGAGGAGACTGCGGTTTAGCTCTGGAGGTCCCTAATCCTGAAAGGAGAAACAGAAGTGGAACAACAGTACACTTTTGTGAGCAGGACAGACTGCTTTGGAGCCTAATTAAACTGTTCTAGCAAACTCAAAGTACTCTTATAAAAGAGTAAATAAAATCAATGGAAATGCACTTTCCTTTCACCAGGGCATAAACAGAGCACTAGCGCTGAGAAAGCAAGCATGGTGGCTGGGGTTGACTCTGCCAGCCCTGAATACAACACATTATTAACACAGGCAAAGCTTCATAGGCTGGGAAGACTTAAAAGTAGAGCCTGGTGAAGCATGAACTCCAGGTTACAAATAAATCTTGATTTTCTCCTACTATGATGCTCTCCCCTGGGGACATGGCATACTGACTCTTGTTATGTGGCCAGGTTAAAAGCTTTAGCAATCCTGCTAGATTTCCTTCCTAGAGGAAAGAGCATGTGTATTTATATATTTAGCTCTTACACTCAAACTTTCATAATTGAACACTTAATTCCTATGCTTATAATATAAATAGGCAATTATACATGTGAGCACAAACTGGGATGTATTCACATGTGCATGAACATCACCACTGGCACATACAGTTCTTAGACCACCTGGAAGAACCTGAGTTATCTACACACATTTTTCCTGTAGATCAAGGAAAACCAATGCAGTTTAGCAAAGCTAGAACCATCCTGGCTCTGCAGAATCCCCCACCAGGTCTCTGTGAACTTCAGAGGCAGAAAGTCTGCAGAGTGTCAGGGAATAATCTGTAGAAGTTTAAAGCAGCTTGAAGAATTGAATGGAGATTTGTATGCCTGCAACTGAAATGCAACATTTTTGAGACCTATTGACCAAGACATCTGCTTGGTAGTAATGAAACATGCCAGTGTTACACTATGTAGCACACATAAATCCAGGTGCAATGTCTGTATAATTTTCTTTTCAGATGAAGAAAGGCTTACAGTCTTCATAAAGTTAAGCTGTACTAAACCAAAATTAAATACTGCTTATAAACAGTACTGATGTTTACATACAGAAACTAAACAACATTGGGCGGAACAGGCTGAATGAATCAAAAGAAACACAAAACTCGTAACGGACGTTCCTTTCTTATTAATATCCTCTCCCTCCCTGTACTACTGCGAGGTTTTTTATTTCCCTTTCCCATGTCTCTTATCGTTGCTTGCAGACATAGAGAGCCTCACAACATGCTATAGCTTGAATGTCTGCATTCATCAATCAGAAAACTTCTATTAAAAAGAATTATTTGGAAAAGCTTCCTGTCAGTAGAGCACCACCTTTTTAAGTTGTTATCCAATGGGAATTTTACTTTCCACAAACATAATTTGATATATAAAATGCAAATAGATGCTTTGCCATGACTCCAAAGTAAAGGACTTGAGAAGAATAAGCATGAAAAGTGGAGCCTGTAACAAGCATCTGTGGAGCAGTAGGAAGTTATGGTAAGCTTGCAAACAGTAGCACTGCCTAAGGCTCCCCGCGGGAATACTACTACATTAATAGCACATTCAGATAAATTGTTTGGCTTTTTTTTTTTCCCTGGGGATTTTTTTTTCAGTTGCCCAACAGGTACCTTTTAATGCAGAATTGTGGTTCACAGAGGTCACCCTGTAATGCAGTGGGTTTGATTTGGTGGTGAGGTTTTCTGATTTGGCAGCTTTTTCTCAGCTGTATTTCAAAGTGCTAAGTTACTAATTTGTCTGACAAAAATAGAAAAGCAGCTACAGTGCTCTGACCCAACCCCACCCAAATCCTCAGGAAAGTCAGATGTCTCTTCAGAAGTCATGATTAGTGAGATAGCAACATCACACGCTCTTTGAATTTTACTTGTAATTATTAAGGATTAGGAACAATCCCTGTGAGCAACCAATTTTGCTGGCATTAGTGGGCCAGAGTCAAGCTTGCTTTTCACTAACTGTAAGGCAATATTCATGCCTTAAATCTGATTTTGGCAAGTTCTGTTCCCTACTAGAGCAAGTACATCACTGGAGTCTCCAAGTCCCCACCCTCACTAACTCTTGACTACAGGGGAATTATAAAAGGGAATAAAGTAATCCCTCCCTTGCTACTGCAAATGCAAAGAGAGCCTTGTTACATCAGTTCATAAGTGATGGGCTTTTCTTCTGTGTGGCCATAATGTTCCTTCCCAAAAGAAAGCTGAAAATATGGGGAGATTGACCACCCCTCCAAAGCTGTTTTGGTCTGAACAGGTAATTCATGCAAAAAGACTTTTATTTGAAATAATCCTGCTCTTTGATGTCAACGACTCTGTTTTTCTGGTATCATTGCTAGTCCTTCCATTCAGCACAACTGGGATTGTTTCTTCTGACACTTTATTTCTACAAATTCCATGCTGGATCATGACTAGAAAGGCCAGACTACAAATTTGGCATGGTGGAGGCAGAGGGGAAAAGAGTAGGAATTACAAAAAGACCAGCTCATATGTCAATCTTTAGAAAAGTACAGCTCTGTCTCAACTTTTATCACAGGGAAATAATCTAGCTGGTGCTTTCTGCCTAGCCTTAAGTAACAGTTTTAAGTGACTGCTATATTTACTTAAAGAGACAGCTGGTTTTGTGAATAACTTGCAGAGGACCTAAGCGTGTGCCAGCTCTACAGGGTAATGTCATTGTCCTAAATGGATTGACTTGGGATTTACAATACTAAGAGCTGAGATACAGGATGCCTGAACACAGGAAGGCACAAAATGAAAACTTCCTCAAAGAAAATTAAAACCTCCCTCTCTCTTCTGAACTAACCCAAATAACTAAGTGAAAGAAACCAACAAAAAGCCAACAAAGGAGCTTTACTCTTCTTCAAGACTGTAACTTCTCTCTTAATGGGGTTATGCTATATAAACATTAGCAGCAAACACATCCTGCTTTGTCTCCACGAGATTTCCCTTCTCCAAATCCTTTCCCTTAGCCATGGGAAGAGCCCTGAGCCCCAAGTCCTATCTGATCTGATACCTCCGGTTAGACCAACAAAGTTGCCATCTACATTCTCAGTCCTGCAAGATCTTAAACTGCTACAGCAATGAATGGATTGTATCAGTAACCATGCCCCATCACATACCCTACCTGCCTGCCCTCATTGCCCTCGGCTCTGCTCTCCCCATCACCAACCCACTGCATGGTCAGTGGCAAGTGTGGGCCCAGGGCTCTCACATAAGCAACCCTTGAACAGGAAGCACCTGGGTGTTCCCCATTTATAGGGCAGGTGGAAGCGGGGCTGTTGCTGCCGTAAGTGAAAACACAGCATTAGCCAGCATCCTGGCTCCTGGTGGGAAAGTGTTTTATTAATCAAAAAAATACTTTCCACCCTGTGGTGTCTTACAGACCTTTAAACTCGCATCTGCAAAAATCAGAGAAAATCTTCCGTCATTCTCACAACAAAGTTAAAATACAGAAACCATTTTTAAATCCTGAGGATTTTTTTTAACAAGAGAGAGAACTTCAACCTGAGTAGAAATACTCTCTTAGCTCACCAAAGAGTGGTATGGGCAAGGCAGTGCTAGCAGAATTTACAGCTCATTAGGGTAAGGCTGCATTCCCAGTCTATAATAAGAGGAAAAATAGAGGGAGCTAGAGCAGCTTTCTTGACCAAAAGGTATCATCACACGACACCAGCTTTTTCTATTTCTCTTCTAGTCTACAGAAAGCGAGAGGGGGATGAAGACTGGAAATCTGGGACATCCCATAATCCTAACTCCCCCTAAACATGTTGTAGAGGAAAGTGAAATGCTGACAAAGCAATGATGGGTAGGAGGCTGGGAGTAGGACATGGAACTAATGAAGTGCAAGTCTTTGGGTGTGGGGAACCAGAGCCAAAGGGTTCAGTGCATTCTTTCATCCACAGAATTCACAATGTGTTTCTAGTTCCAACATTTATATAATTCACTTAATCTCAGAAGAAAATATTTTATTTGCTGATGTGTTCTTACCATAATTAATGAGATTATATGTAACAAGGTAACACTTGGCATTGCTGAGGATGACACACTAATCCCCTTTTGGGGATTGCAGAATGGCATTCTTTGCCAGGGGATCTGGAAAACAAAGCCCTGAACTTCTCCTAGATGTTGTTAAAAGACAAACAAGAATGGTATGCCAGAATTCTAAAGGCCATTGCAAGTAAAGAAGATTTAGAAATCCATCATACAGAGAAATTGGGAAGTGGGGTTAAAAGAGAGACTTGGTAAGATAGGTGTGTACTTGGGCACCCCATGTGCTTTCCCCACAGCATTGTCATGAATCCACTTCCTCTTGTATCCTGAGTTTCTAAGGCAATTAAAACAGCTCCCAACTTTTACCAGCAATTTCAAAGTAGCAACTTTTCCTTTCTAAAACAAATGACAGCCTGAGGCTCAGGAGGATGCTATTTAGTGATTAATAAACACAGATAACGTATTTATTACCAATGAAATCTTCATATTATGTCAGACATTATCTACGTATAAAGGTAGAAAGAAGTATCTATAGAAGGAGAATGGAATAAACATTGGCATTACTGTGACTAACAGCCCTTCAGGCCTTAAGAAAAAGGCAATTTTAAAGCAACATTATTTTTTTCCAATCATAGAGCTTAAAATACCTGGGAAGTAAATCAAAACAAAAAACTTCAAATCAGCAAAATGCTGGTATCACATCTGCTAGCTACACACACACACAAAAATAGAATGGATGGGACAAAATTCCCAAAAGACCTCAAGCTTTTAAGTACCTCATTTGTGTTAATGACTCCATGAGTTGAAATGTGCTCCTATTTTAATGCTGGATAATTACGATTATGGTAATCTAAACATAATTTAGTGAACTCAGCATATCATGTTGAAAATAATGTAAAATAATATTGGAAGCAGAGAATTCAATCTGACATATGATTACTTGCTCTCACTCGCAGAAATGAAAATTTCTCCACAAAATGTTTAGTATGTAATGCTGCAACCAAATGGAAAAAGTTTAGTTTAGAAGAAAAGTCTACAGAAACCTATGCCAAAACATACATAAAATGTTCCCTCAGATTTGTTATTTAATAAAGTACCATGTGTCTATTGGCTGTCATAACTCACCAGCCAGAATCCATAAAAACATGCGCCAGCACACACGCTCCCACCAGAAGCAACATGGGTTTCCAAGGGCTGATCATGCTTGACACCCGGACCCTCCCCATCATTTTAACATGCTGAGTAATCAGCTGCATTACGGGTCAGTTCCTTATCGTATACCTAAAAGTTCATCAACTTGCAAGGATTTTTAATGTGGCAGTTAGATCCTTTTAACAGAGTAGCACAGTCAAGTGCTGCTGTTAAATCTCTCCTGGTGAGCAAACCGGCCAGCACCAATGCAGGAAAAATGCAGTCGGGTCACATTGGTGATTCTGCACAAAAATATTGGACAAAGGTAAACAGAAAGGCTTAGATGGAAAATTTGGCAGGTGTTTGGGAAACAATATATATAACAAAGATTGGGAAATGCCAGAAGGTTCTCTAAAAGGCCAGAGGAAGAAGTGGGAGTGCTGATATCCAGTTTCAGCAAAGCTTAAGGATGCAAAAATGCCTGTTATGAGTACTACGGGTTGATTTTAACTAAAATAATTCACCCCCCTCACACTTGTCTGGGTCACTGAAGAAACCATATTCTTTGGGGCGATTTGATTTTAGACAACGCTAATTCAAACAGATGACAGCAGTTGCATTTGGGAAACATATATCATTACAAGAAAATTGAGAGAAAAAAAACTTGACAGCCATTTTATATGCATTTTAAAAGATACAAATTCTCTATCATATAATACAAGGAGTACCCCACAAGTAGCATGATTAGGATGTGTGTGAGTCAAGGTTTAGAGTCTTGTGCCTACGCCAGCAAAACATTAAAAGCCTGTGACTAAACTGAGAAAATAAATTAAAAAGAAAAAAAAAGATAGACCTGTAAACTCTATTTTCTTACTGTGAATGGCTTGCACTGAATCATCTGCTTGGGCCAGATAATGCCTGCACAAGTTGTCAGATAATGAGTTAAGCTCCACAAATGAAAGGCGCAAACCTTCCCTGTCAGTTGTGGAAAACAGTGGAAATGAATGAAACGGGGGTTTGTTGCCTCCCACACGAGCTACACAGATGCTCGTCTGTTTTGAGGATTCACATCTTTGAGTGCAGGGTGCTCTGCCCACAGCACTGGTCACCTGCTGGGAGCTCGCATTGAATTAGGTTACATTATAATTGGATTTTCCGAAGGCATCGTATTAGCATTTTTCCATGATCTCACCCTTATTAACCAAATCACTAATCAAGAGTAGCGCAGTTATACTGTTTGCTAGTTAAACTATCTGCTGCTATAGTGTCTGTAAGGCAGCTCCTAATTCATGCAAAGATAAAAAAACTCCTTTCTCTAACAGAGACTTGGGAGTTTATTCTGTAGCTAATGTTGCAGTCAAACTCTAATTTTCATGAAAATGCAATTTCTCTCCAGAAGCCAGTTTGCTCAGAGCTTTGCTTGTGTTCTTCCCGAGTCTGTATTACAAGCTAGGAGTGCTCTTTCTTTGACCAGTGTAGGTAAAAGCAGCATTGTTGTAAAATTTCACAGCCGAAAAATCCTTTCCGATGGATTGCTCCCCATTGTGTCCAAAATCAAATGCTGAACATGTCATATCCTGTAAGGTTATTATTTTAGTGCACAGGTCTTTGTATATTGATGGGAATGGAAATACCTGTTCTAAAAGCAGAAATTACACTTGTGGGTGATCTCCAACTCATCACTCTGTCTTTGTACAGCTCAAAAAGCTGTTTGTGTTGGAACTTATACTAACTACTGCTGAGCTACAAGGAAAGCACACAGGACATCTCATGCAGCTTCTTATGGTGTAAAAATCACGGTTTCTTCTGTCAGGTAGGATTCCAGCAGGTTCAGGTACCTACCTGTAAGGAAGAGAATCTTGCAAGTAGATTATCAAGTAACATTCACTGAACAACCATTCACCAAATTTTCTAAAAGATTTCACTATCTAAATCAAATTTCCTTTAAAAAAACAGGTTTTATTCTCAGGCTAGAGGTTACAGAATGATGATCAGATTCAATACAGCTCAATTAATTACAAGAGTAATTTGGAAACATAAAGCTATTTCCACTGACAAATATAACCCCTGAAATCCTTCTGCTAAAATTCTACTGCTGCAAATAAGAACACACAGGAAAAAAACATTATTACATTTTTCATATAATTTTGGAGCCAAAACAAAAGGAGAGCTGGCTTTGGCTCAAAAAGGGGAGTAGGCACCTTCTACGTGGCCTGGCAGCAGCGGTACCCTGCTTAAAATTACACAAATCTGTTAAAAGAGTGAAGATTATTTCCCTTTTACTAAACAACCAAGAAAAATAGTTCAGAATTCAAGATGGTGCATCAACAAAACATTCCCTGGAATCAAATTAAAAAAGACTATAATTCTCAAAAACATATCACAACACTATTGGCCTTATAAGCTCTTGAATTCAAACCAGATGTGACTGTCTCTGAATCCCCAGCAATAGCCGCACCTTTTATCATCAGGCTTTTTCAGCAGATTCTCATAGGCAGCCCAAACAGCATCTTCAGAACAAAGGGCAATAACACTTCCCAGCAGAGTTTAACTGGATCTTGAGGATCACTAGCCTGTGTGATCTGCTTTTCTATTGTCCTCGCAGGGATTTCACCAGACATAAATAACATGCACTGAAGAGATAAGGAGCCAGGGGCAAAAAAACCAACAAAACTGAATAATGAAGTTGCAAGACTAGCTTGCAGCCTTTGGTCTATGCTCCTTCAGGTCATAGGCTGTCAGCGATGGGCTCCTTTCTCTGAGGATGAATCTGCAAAAGTAAATCAATAGAAATTATTTTGACATTGAGAAATACAACTCGCTTATGATTAATTTCCCTCTGTTTTGTAACACACGGAGCCAATACTGTAATTCCTTACAAACCTGTAATCAATCCAATGCAAATGGCGGTAAGCATGAAGAGGCAAAAGAGGGTAGGGATATCATACAGTGCACTAGTATCTCTCTCGACTTTCATCTAAACCGGAATCTTGAGACAGAGCAAACAGTAGTGTCTAATAACCTAGAGCCCCTGTGTAAAACCCTTCTAGAACTCTGTAAAGAATAGCTGACATTCAGCAGTGCACATAGGTATAATGAGCATTAGGTATACCCAAGAGAGAAGGCAAGTATGACAGAGGCAAGAATTTGGTCGCAGTACCTACTGTTAAGTAGGTGTCTGTGGTTCAAAGATGTGTTTGACAGTAACTCACTCAAGCTAGGAAAACAAAATAAAATCAAAGAAAGGAAATATACTATTCCCAGTGTAACAGATACTTCCTTCCTGAAGTTTCAAAAGGTTCTAGAAATGCTGTAATATGTTGCCAGTAGCACACACAGTACTTCACTTACAAGAGAAACACTAAGAGTGAAATATTTCCAGCAGGATTTTGAATTTGCCTAGGAGAAGTGCTCTGCAGCTGCTACACAGTAACCCCATCAATCACTTCCGAACCCACAGTGCTGCTGATATCCAAATGTATATGAAAGCGAACTTGATCCAAAAGGTCAACATTCGTAGCAAGTGGCAGTACCATGAATCATCAACTTTAGTGACACCTTCTCCTTGCAGGAAGTATCAGAGCTAAAATTTGTTATTTGTTCTTGAAAGCCAGGAAGAGCAACAATTAGCAGACCGGTTCTCTGTGCAAGAAAGATAAATATAGGTATTTGTGTGTTAATTTAATTTAATTTCATTTCATGTAAATAGCACCCCTCTAACAAGAAAAGGGTGGAGCAAAACTTACTTAACAAGAAATGTGCTTCCAAGCTTCACATCAAATGTTGATATTTGTTTTACAATATAATTTGGAAAAAAACAAACCCAAAGAGGACTTGGATATTCAGACACCTCAGGCAGGTTCCCACCTACAGTGGGAATGTCCTTCAATTATTTTTGTTCTTTCCCAGTCCCGAGTCCCACTGAGATCCCTCTGCTTATGCCAAGATACTTTTGGCTCCTAAAGTTCTTGCCCAGCTGGTGCAAACCACAGCACTGCAGGCACAGTGTGCCAGAGAGGAAAGGCAAAGATGATATAAAACATAGTTCCCAAAAATAAAGAGTGTCTCTCACCTAGGATTACATTAATCTTTCAGAAAAAACCTCTGGGTATTTTGCAGTGCAAGCAAACTTAAAACTTAAAACTTAAAACACATACAAAGGAAGAAGGTAGGAGACAAGGAAGAGAAAGGAAGGTAGACTGCTTCTTTAACAAGCAAATGGGATGGAATGAATTTTTACATCACTTCCTTAGATGACCAATGAGGAACTAAAGAGATTTCCAGACAGCAGATGCATGCTTCATCGAGTCACCAGGAAAGAGAATGAGCTAATGAAAACAGCCACCACAACACCTAACACCAGAAGACCATCAACGACATCCTCTTTCAGGGAAGTTCCCTTAAATAACTTGGGTTTTCCTGAAATGTCATCCTTAAAGGGAAAAAAAAATGCCAGTGTGTATGAAGCCATCTAAAATCTAACAGGTATTAAATTATAAATCGTGATATATTGTTTCATAGAAATAAAATGATCAAATCATGCAGCTTAAATTACATATCCTGTTCCTCTTCACATGAGACTTTTCTACCTGGTACTCTGAAAAAAATAATTTTCTGTGATCTTTAGCTCAAACTGACTTTTCAAAGCAATACCTTTCTAAAAAAGGCAACTTCTCATGTTCTGGAGTTAGAAATTAAAGGTGTGCTAATGGTCTTTTTGTTACATTGCAGTAGCAAAAATCAAGTCGTATCAGTAAAAATCTGGAAAATAATCACATTTTCATTCCCAGTGGTAATGGCAAGCTGCTAATTAAATTTCTGTCTTGACTACTTGGGAGCACAGATAATTTCTGATGTAACGTATGCACTGAGGACAAGCTAATACCAAAAATGTTTAGGGTTTGGGATTTTTTCCAGGAAAATTAAGATGTCAGTTAAATGACTTTGTGTGTGAGTGTGTGTGTCTGGCTTTCATTTAAAACCTCCACAAATCCATTCTTCAGTTTTTCAGTTTTCCCCCTCCCTACAGATGTCATTCTTTTCAGTGGAAAACCCCACACTTCTCCCTCCTCTTCTTCAAATTAGCTGTAATTATAACAACATTAGCAGCAAAGTAGGTACCTTGAGGGCAAAAATCTGGAAAGCAGTGGAGTGTGAAGGGGAGAAGAGACGATATTATAATGAAACTAAGCAGACGCATCGTGCCGCTTCACGTGCTCATCTGGGCATCCCTAGGGCTTTGCAGGTTGATTTCTGCCTTCCCTAGGTGTGCCAAGACGAGGTGGTGACCACCTGCTCTCACCTCTCCCACGGGCCTCCAGAGCTACCCCTGGGACTGAGAGGTAGGCAAAGGGCTACATTTTGGCTTCTCCCTGTGCCTGGCATAACTGCATCCAAAATAAGTCAAAGAAATCCAGTAGTTGTATCAGATGTTCTGAAGGGGTAACTGGGGTTCTTAAATACATGTACTGAGATCTGCCAAGAAAACAAATACAGTAAGATTAATTTTGGAAGTGAAAAAGGCAATACATGCCAGCAGCTGCGGCATGTGAAAGGGTCCTTGCTTTGAGTAGGCTTTGAGCAATAAACCTCTTTTCCAGAGAATTTTTCATTAAAAACAGGGTTCAGGGAAAATCTCCAAAACTGATCTTATTTTCAACTGTCTTTTCAATTTTGCGCAGTCGGATAAGGAAGGAAGGGAACACTGCTCGCCAAGAAAAAGTGACATTAAGTACACTTGCTGGAAATCAATCTGCCTTGCTCCTTAAAAAGAAAAAAAAACCCAAACAAAACAAAACCTCAGCAACCAAGAATGAAAAGATCAGAAACTGGTTTCAGCAACACTGAGTGACAGAGCACAGAGAGATTTAGGAGTTAGTGTCCCTCCAAAGGCAGTGTAGCTGGTCAAACAAGACTAAACTGGAAGAATTTAAGCACAGTTTAGGACCAGGCTTTCTGCACAGCAAAGTATCAGGGGAGGCACCAGAGGCAGGCAGGAAGAATTATCCTCTTGGAAATACATTGCCGGTGGAGTGAGACAACATCTCTTTTCTTCCTTAATCTCTACCTGTCTCCCATCACTTATGTTTACATGTTGTCCTTCTCCCTTTGTTGTGACCTTCAAGGAAATACCTTTGTTTCTTTGGAAGCCTGGTGATTTTCCCTAATCTGGCTTTGCCTTGTGAGGACTACCTGAGTGGTCTTTCCCTGGCAGCCTGATCTCCATTGCAGCCCACCTACAGAGCATGGCTGGACACAAAATCATAGACACACAGAATACCAGGTTGGAAGGCACCACAAGGATCATCTAGTCCAATCTCTCAAGGTTAAAGTATAGTTTAAATGGGATGAGTCAGCACCCTGCCAAGCTGACTCTTAAAACTGACAAATGCAGGGGAATTTACCACTTCCCCTGGGAGATTGTTCCAATGCCTCATTGATCTCACGGTAAAAAAGTTTCTTCTGGAGTTCAATCGGAATCTCTGCAGAAGCAACTTCTGTCCATTACCCCTCGTCTTTTCCATGTGACTCCTTGTGAAAAGGGAGTCTCCATCTTCTTGGTAGCCACCCTTTATGTAGTGGTACTTGGTGATAAGGTTCCACTTAAGCCTTCTCTTCCCAAGGCTCAGCCTTTCTTCATACGGCAGGTCTTCCAGTCCTCTGATCAGCCTCATGGCCCTTCTCTGGACCCTTTCCAACCTGTCCGCATCTTCCTATCCATCTCTTTGCCTGCTTTCAGCTATTTTGTGTTTGGGAAGATATAGAGAATAAATATTTATGTTCACAGACAAGCTAAACTGTGGTATGAGTTATCTGAGTTTTTAAGTAGTTTAACAAGATGTGCAACATGAAATTTTCTGCGTACAAACACAAAGAAAATGCTACTAAAATCAGGCCAATAAATCAGATTACAGTCCACATTCTCCTACTTACAAACTGCTTGTTGAATATTTCTAAATTAAGTTTGGATCGCGGTGGTGGTATGGAAAATTGAACTCCTGAGGAGATTGCAGCATGAAAGAGCAGGAGTAGAGGAACCAGCTTATATCCTCACCTTCCTTTGGCCAGGTAGACATACAGATAGCGGGTAACTGCATCCTACAGTGCAGCCTGGCATGAAAGTCACCTCAACCCTCAGACATGCCCTTGGTACCTGTTGCACTGCAAATGTCAAAGGTGTGGAATACATCAACTACTAAACATATTATCAGAGACAGAAATTTTTTCCCATCCTTTTTGGAAAATTATATATTACATGGTTAATAATTCTTCACTGTCCCATGCAACACCCAGCAGGTCAAACTGTCTCCAAGCTCCCATGCTTCCCAATGGAGAGGTTGTGTTTTTTAACCTATGAAACCTATTAAAAATATTTCTAGGGCTCCAAAGCCAATAGGGCCTAAATATCTCTTTGTTAATATCTCTTTGTTAACTCCCTAAAGTAAACTCCCTGAAGCCAAAGACATGGTTTTAAAAACAAGTCGAGCAGTCTATATAAAGCAGCCAGGTGGATCATCAACTTCTGGTCAAAGAAGGCAATTAAAAAATAACTGCAGGCAACTGCAGACAAATTTTTAAAAATGCATAAAATAATTTAACTCTTGATTAATTAAAAATATAAATAAAGGTCAAGTCTCCTCCACAGAATACTGTCCTGGACACCAGAATGTCTACATACAGACAGTAGCTTTTATTTTATTTATTTAGGCATATGGAGAAGTGAAAACACTAAGTGTAATCAAACACACATACCAAGATTACTAGCTGTGTTTTGTCACCTCCCTATACTCACACTCCTACCATCACATTTCCATGCCCCAGGTGAACAAAGGCAGGCACAAGATCCTGGAAAATGCTGTTACATCACACTCTGAACTCAGTGTTCAAGGGGATGCTGACCCTATGCAGTCAGTCTGTGGCACCTCTGGGAACAACTGTCTCTCTCTGTAGAGTAACTTCAGCCTTACACACCACCTACAGACCCTTCTTTTCAGATTAAACCCTCAAATAGTTCATACTTAACTGAAAAACACAGAGGCAGATCACAAAAACCAACTCCTTACACTCTCATACTTCCTGTAGTCTGATGAAGTTACTTCTGGGCTAGTTAGAAAGGGCTCAAATTAAAAAGTGTCAGATCCAAACCACTACACCACTGTGAAAGTGCAGCACTGGAGACAACATTGCTCCTTGATCTTGTGCATAAGTGAACCTCTGCCAACTACCAAAACATAGATCTGTGGGGCAAGCAACTGTCTTGAGTAGAAACTTTGGAAAATAGAATCCAGTATGATTGATCAAATTTCTGTAATAGATTTTTTTTAAATTTTAAAAATATTTCAGTGATTATCCTATATCTGTAGATACAGGGAAAGATTAGTTTCTTACAGAAAGCAGAAAGACAAACTAGGCTTCATAGAGGCTGCAGCCCTTTAAGAAAGCCTCCTTTGAACAGGGCAGCAGCTAAGAAAAGTGGCGCCAGTCAGAAGAAAAGTACAGACACGGCTACACGAGAAGCAGAAAACACAAGATTACAGCTGGTTACAGAAGAACCTGAAGGTCCTAAGTCAGATGTGCAAAGCACCTAGGTGCAAATACCTTCCTCCTCTGCAAAGAAGGGTAGAGAGGAAGGAAAACACAAATCTAGGTACATCTACACAAAACTGCACAGAACAACTAACAACTCCTCCTTGGTGACAATATGCCTTTGCAGTCCCAACGGTATTATAGCAAACTAGGTATCAAGTCCTTGTGCCAAAGCTAGTTAGAAGAAATGTAGAGTCATAGCTTTCCGATACCTTTAAAATAGGGAGGTTTGATGGCATACGATAGAAAACATCAGTTTTCTGATTCACTTCACTTGTGTCCAGCTCTAAAGTTACAACCTGCAACCCAAATTTTGTAACTAATCATTAAGAAAAAATATGCAATGTCAAAGGAAAATCTGTTCAGTTAAGGAAAACTTAAGTGTTTTCCCTAGAAACATCAATCTACCAAAATAGCATTTCTAAAAGAAGCTGTCTCATGTCTAGATTTTGCTGCATTGTTGCTTCATTTTTCTATAATAAAGCACTAATTCAGAAGAAGTAAGATTTATTGGTCAGTTTATCATCTAATGAGGAAATGAAAAATGAGAAATGAGACTCAGGAATGTTGCTACACAGAGTAGCTCATTTAAACCCACCACTGTAATTAGCACTCATACAAAATGGAAGAAATTGGAAAAACATCAAGAATACTTTCATCACATATTCTTAGAGTGTCTCTCTTTGAAAACTCTCTCAAAACAATTTACTTAAATGCCAATTTAATAAAGGTGACTATATAAACTACACAAACCCAGGCTAGTGCACTTTGACAGTAGAAGTTGGACTTCTCTGTCATCAATGGCTAATAAAATAATCTTTGTTTTATCAGCAAAGTTAAAAAGAACAAGCGCCCTGAAGGTGTTAAAGCAGACATCTTATACAGCAATATGATGGGACTAGTTGAGAATTCTTCTTTATGTGGACTGAAGACAAAAGGAAAGGCAAAAGTCTCCAAGTGCTCACTGTTCCATTGAGAAGGAGGTATTTGGGTGCTCTGGACAAGTAGGGAATTTTATTTATTTTTTTTTTTTTAAAAAAGGGTTTTTTCAGGGAGCCAGAAGTCAAGTGATATAGTCAAGCAGGGTAAAATAAGAATTCTCTTTTCTTCAGATCCCCTAAGTGTACTGCCCTGGACCACAGCTGCAGTTGGTGGCTGGACTTGTTTCATTCACTGTTGTAAACATCCTCTCTGTACTCTCTGGTGCAGTAAATCACTTTGAGTCTAAGTGGGAGGAACTTCAAAATTAATCTCCTGCCCTCTCTTGCAGTCACAGCACTACTTTCCCTATAACCACATCAGAACCCTCCAAACAGTTGTCATGCAATTATGGTAAGCTCATCCTGAATTTCACAGAGCTACGTTCCCACCCTATCCTCTCTTCTGTGTGAATCTGGACAACAATAAACCAAAGAGTTCCTCTGCAGCCATCTTCTTCTAGATGTTACAAAACAGCTTTTGGCGATGAGTCCCATATGGTACCCACTAACACCGTGAAAAGGCAGACACATGAAGTACACACATGCCTGCCATGCACACCAGCAAACTTTGCTGGTCTCTTTGTGCAGCACAGGATGACAGATCGGTCATCTGAGATGGTTTGTCTACAAAATGGCCACGAGACTTGAGAACAGAACAAACACAAAACATCAGGTGCCAGCATTCCCAACCACTTTAGGACTCTTACTAGGTGTTTAATGAGGCAAACATGATCTTATAATACGTAATGGAGACACTTCACAAATTGCAATGAAGCTGAAAGCCATAATATAGATGTTATTACATTAGAAACCTCACCTGTGTTGTACATACACCAATTTCTCTGAGGCAAAGCTGTCATGTAAGCACTCAACAGATAAATAGGAAATTTTATCCTATATCCCTCAAAGGTCCCCATTTTTTAAAATGTACATTTAAAATACACTGTCTACAGCTGTTGTCTTACCATTTGCCTTGTGTTGCACATCTGGCGGAAACTGGTCAGGAACATACCACTGATAGTCTGGCTGCACAGAACAATAAAACATCATTACAGCAATATGGACTTCATAGACACTTCAAACAAAAGAACAGTGACATGTTAAAATATAATTGTGCTGTGAAGTTTTTTATTAGTCATACAAAAGTAGCTTACAAAAAAAAAATCTTACATTTAGCTTTGTATTTCCACTGATCGAGTCTTTCAGTTTGCTTTCTTTTTTATGACATGCTGCATTCATCAGAAATATTAGTGTAAACCTTTCTAGATCCCGCAAAGCAAAACAAACATTAACAGAAACAAATCAGATTTGAAAAGAGCTGTGGCTAAGGAATAAAGTGTACCAGAAGACACTAGCAGGCACCACAGTTTTACCTGGCTCCATCCTCTGTACTGAACAAGCCCAAAGAAAGCTGGTACACATCAACCTGACAGGTGAAGCTGTTTCAGTTTGAATATATAGCATATGTAATAAGTTTCAGTGTGACAGGAATAACCCGTTTAATAAAGTTCTCTCCACTCCTCTCTCTCCCACAGGTTAGCATTAGTGTTACGATTACATTAGCTGTTACCAAATAACTTTTTGAAGGAAAATTCCCCGTCTTTCTTATAAGAGGAAATAATGGGAGGTTTATATCCACACAAACATGGTTTTGTCCAGGGAAAACTTGGAAGAAAGAAATACTGCATTAGAGTTTATACCACACACAGTGGTAAATGAACAGCAAATTACCACTACAGAAAACAATTTTGGGACCAGACAGTTCAGATGAAGCTGTATTAAGCTGTCCATGTGGTTTGACTAGTACATGCAAGCTTGTCAAATCTGAATTAGTTAAACTGGGAAAATAGTTCTGGTTTTTCAGAAATTATTCTGACAAAATCCTGAGTAGTCCCAAGGAAACTCTTCTAGATTTCAACTTGTGGGAAAGAAATTTCATTGACTTCTAAAGAAGTCTTGCCTAAATTAAGATGGCAAGATGAAGCCATAGATACAGAAAACAGATTTAACTGTCATGTATGCTGTCACTCGTAGTTACATAGCAGTAACCACTATCATAGACTGTCAGAAAAAAGAAACTGTCCTATTTTCACTGAAATTATACCATCCACAAAAATTCCTAACTAATTCTGTGCTCATGGGCAAAGAAAATAGGCTCTGACACAAAACAAGACTCTGCTTTACTTTAAGCACAGGTAGTTTATCCACTGATGGCTCAAAATACACTTCTCTCCATTGCTTTTTTGAGTTTCTATTGAATTTGCTGTTCTCTGATCTACTCTTCTCTTTCATATGCACTTACACTACAAACTTGAATGAATTTCAGAGACAAGGTGTATTTCATGTCAGACTAAACAAAATGCTTTAATAACCATGTAAAAAGGAATGAAAAGGTGTAAGATATAAAAAGACAGAAAAAAGCAAAACCACAGACTAAACACACAGGATTACGTATGTTAACTCAGGACACTCATTAAATTCTAACACCTTTCTTCATTGCTAACAAATTGCTCAGGGACGTATCAAAAGCTCAGAGCAGCAACGCTACACTCACACAGACAAAGAGTTTCAAAGAAAACTCAGAATGAAACTGGGAGTTACAAAGCAACCAGCTGAACTGACCCCAGCACTCCAGCAGGAA
>NW_010207653.1:28732-36317 GCF_000695765.1 Mesitornis unicolor
GTTGTAAACCCGGTGATCTCTCGCAGAATTAGAAACCCAGATGATGAAAGTTTAGGGAGAAGAGCCAAAATAATCTGGGAGAGTGTCCAAATTGCAGTGAAAAACATTCTGCAATACTTCCAACTCTGATAAATAGACAGATAAGCACACTCCTGAAGCACAGAAATTACTTGTTTGACCACAGCTTTTCCGCTGGATTTCTGCAGTCTGAATGGCTTCTATGTGTTTTGCAAATACAGCTATAATTTCTCAAGTAATGAACATTTTTCAATATGTGACAGCTTTATAGCCAGAAACAGATATTGTGTATTTAAAATGGCATTCACCATGTTTGAATGCATTCTCATTAGACTTGAACAAGCACAGCCTACTTAAATAACCCAAAGCACTTCAAAAAATATAATTCTTTGAAGCAGTCTTTTTCTTGAAATAGATACCTCCCCCTCACATAACCTGTCCTAGTGCAAAGCTATTCTTCATGCCAAAGGAGATAGGACCCTGTTGTGAAAAAAAGGCAAATTTCCCATTGTGTTAGGCACACTCAGATATAACTTCTACTGATTTATTTTTTTATAATTATTTTTTTGCAATACGCAGGCTTGCTTGGGAAAACTGCATTCCTAAAGCATTCACAGCCAGTGTGTTTCAGCCTCAGTAGAACCTTATTCCTCATGTAATCCCATTTCACAGCAGAGTACTAGAGGGAAGATACTACTTGGTACAAGCAACAGCATCTGGGATTTCACCCTTACAGTTTAACGGCAGTGCTGTGCATCCATCCTGCTGATAGACTCTCCGCCTGCCCCAGAGCGCACACAGGGAACATGGGATTGCGCAGTCTGGCTGCAGCAGTATTGCCTGATAGCAGGACAGTTGTATTACCTATGAATGCAGAAGCCATAAGTAAAGAAGAAGGAAAGTCATTTTGCAAAGACAGGACCAGAGAAAGAAATATAGTGCATGACATGGAAATAAGAGATATTAGTCAACAAGCTTTCTTAGACCAAATAACTGGAAGAGACCAGAATAATGCTGACCACAGTGACAAAAATGAGAATATAACTATCGTTTATGTCGACGGCTCAGAAGTGGGCTCTAGAGACCATATCCACATTAATGAACTTGTGTAACTACATATGCAAAAAGGGCTCTGAATGTGTGCCCCCGGAAGTAAATTAACCTAAGAAACCAGCAAGAGTCCTATCAAACAACCTTATTTTTTTAAACACAGGAATGACCATCAGTTTCACTGAAAACAAATGTATAACAACCCCCCTTTTCTTAGTTATATTATCGATAAATAGTATTTGCCCAAGTCAATTTAAAATATCTAAGGATACACCCTTAAAGTACAACTCTCATCAATCATGTATTTACATTGCTGCAATTTTTCCTCTTTGTGCGCAGATTTGTGTTTGTTATGCTTTGATTTGCATGTGGTAATCCTCTGTGCAATTCAGTACCAAAGACGCTGGAACAGCAAGGAAGAAAAGAACGTACCTATCAAGAGAAATCAGCATTTTGGCACAAATAGCCAGGGAAGAGAGACTGCACAGAGATGAGGAAAGCTGGTCCAGACATAGGGCTAATTCTAAAAGCAGTACAAAATCTGAACCTGACAGCAAACTGGGAAACAACAGATTTAGTTACTAGCGAGGATGGCACTGTAATAGCAAGTTATTCTCCTGTGGTCACCATACTATGAGAAAAATCCCTGTCCTGGTGAAATGGGGGACAGCGGGAACCTTACTGAGTGCTGATGCTGCTCACATGCCCTGCTAGATGCTGGATGTGCTCGAGGATCTTGATAGTGAAGAACTAACCCGCAACTCCCATAACTAACACATGGTGAGACAAAGAGTGGAGGTGGGTAGCTGGACCTCTCAGACTGTACTGGGAGGTCTTTAGTCTGTTAAAAAAATAAGAAAAGTAAGAAGAAACATATTAGTAGTGAGAGATGATGATCAGAAGAATATCCATGTACAAATTCCTCAATAAAAAGCAATGGGGGAAGAAATCCTCCTTTCTCAGCATGGGTCGTACTGCTGCTCATTTAGCTACTTCAGACTGTTCATGACTTCAAAAATTATTTAGAGAAAGCTCACTTGTGCCATGCCAGAGTCTTGACACGTTTTATGTGATAAAATACTGGTTTCAAGATACAGCAAGCACATTTCTGGGTGTTTTCTATATTCAGGAAACATTTTCATTACACACAGTAGTTTTCAGTAGTTGGACACAGAAATATATGGACAGGCACATGCATAACAAGAAAAATAAATATTTTTGGTAAAGGACCAAATTCAATTCAAGATTTGGCTCTGCCTTTTCTTGGGCCCTCTGTCTTCCAGCAGAGTCAATGGGAATTTGCCTAAGGACAGAGCAAGGAAGGGTAAAAGATGAGTCACAACTAAATAATTTTACCTAAGAAAAGAAACTAATAAATATTCTATATGGCTCCTCTGATGTTTAAAATCCTTCACAACCTCTGCTTCCCAAGGCAGGAAAAGACAAACAAGATGATCTCTTGTGTAAACTCCCAGTGCCTCAACTACTCAACAGTGACTGCCTGTGGGTGTGCCTCTGTCTCAAAAATTTCCCTTGGTAAAGGCAAAGCACTGCTCAGTGAAAAAGAAGAAATTGCACTGGGGCAAACGCTGTGGAGCAGCTGAGGCACTGTGAATTCACACCCTACCTGGTCTCTCTCTTCTGGCCGTAGCCACAAATAATATGTGGAACGAATTTAGGTCAGCAACCACAGTTGAACATGCACAGAAGATAGTTCAAAGCCTGGTGCTGAGCCTCCTCATATGAGTGAGTCTCAGGCACAACTCCAGCATCCTTCATCTCCACTAGAACACACCAGCAAGTCCCAGCATATGTCCTGCAGTTAATTTCCAGTTACACACAGAGCTGCTTCTCAGGCAGGGTAGAGAGGAGGAAGGAAGTACAGTGCTTGTTCTTAAGACACAAAGAGTTTGAACCCTTCAGCCTTTTCCATCATGACTAATGCCACTGACTTTGGTGGCTAATATACAGGAGGAGATGTTGGGAGTGTAAGAAATGGAGATAATGCCTCAATGCATCCGAGGACTAGAATTTCAGTGACATCCAACAAGGCACGGGAAAATAAAAGCATATATGCTGCTATAACTGCCTTTCTAGTTGTTCCTTTACTTTCAGACAGGTCTTAATCTGTGGAGAAATTAAATATTCACCCTAATATATCAAATCCTCAAAAGCTGCATGCAAAGCTGTTCCTGTCAATGCAATGCAGGGACAGTCAAGTTGTCCATACATATTACACAGCATTTGTACAGCCCATCAGGTATGTTGTACATGTGCACTACAGTTGGCATTTCTGCTGGTCCAGAGCAGAGGAGTGGAAAAGGCCTTTTAGCCCCATTTGTAGTCCTCCTCTTCACTGTCACTGCAGTGAGAGGTTCTCACAGCATCCATTGACTGGTTGAGGTTGTGAGGCTGCACTCGGCAGCATCTTGCCTCTAACACCATTGCAAGACTCTACTAGTATCGATGCATGGGTTGGCTGAGAATAAGCCAATACTGAAGTTTCTGTTTCACAACACTGTTGGAGAGAACAATAAATCATCACAAACATTTTGGTAATCGGCCATTCTTTTAAAACATTGCACAATTTGTCAAGACAGGAAACCTTGATAGTTCATCATTTTTAAAGGGGATTGAGAAAGCTCAGAGTTTTGCATGCTGTGATTTTGCTTTGGCTTCCTGAATGTCTGTGAATAGAATACTGACACTACTGTGAGGAGATAAAAGGGATGTCGCAACAAAAAATTATTACAGAGGCTGCTCAGCTAATTTGGATGGAGACAAGGGTTTTTCCCCCCCTCAGTGATATTAACATTACTCTGTAATTCCACTGCAGAGGTCAGAAATCATTACAGAATTTTTATTTCAAAAGCTGGTTTGATGTTACAACTTGTATATAAAATGCCAGTGAAACAATCCACAGTCCTCTGGATTTGTTTCTGGTTCTCCCAATCCATTTTAAGATATGTTTAAAGAGTTTCTGCAATAAACATTTCCTTAATCTACTTAATTTGGAAGTCGTCTCTAATAATTTCTCCTCTTCTTACTGCATTACTTCAGAATGATTTCATCCCAGGTGGTGACCTCATATAAAATCCAATGTCAATTAATGGAAGCCAGGAAGCCTTGGGTTGTGTAGAAAGTGAGAAAATAAAAATAAAATACACATGTGCTGGCAATGGTAACTTTCTTTTGACTCATACCTGAGAGTTTAGCTTATTCAGTTGAGACAGTAATCTCTCATTAATTTTCTGCAATTCTTCTTTCTCCTCATTAAGTCTTTCTCTGTCAGATCTCTCCTTTCTGAAGTCTTCTTCGTATATTTGTACCTGCAATCATTAAGATCAAGTATGTGAATTTCAGCAGAGTCACAATGGAAATTTTCATCCACTTTGTTGTTGTTGGTTTTTTTTTAACCCTGGCCAAGCAGCAGGGTGCATTCCAAAAGGATCCCTCCTCTTTACAGTCCTGCAACCAAAAGTTTCCCTCATCTTTTTTATGACCAATACAAAGTGACAAGCAGCCGCTATTCTCCAGTGGCAGCCAACTACCAAAGCAGTCCACAATTTCAGTATTTGGAGACCTTTAATTTAAAAGGCTGACTGGCAGATATCAGTTTTAAGTATTATAAATAAGACAGCAAGTACTAAACACATCTACCTTTTTAAGTGATAAACAGCAGCAGGACAAATATATTACCAATTTTTTTTTCCAGTTTTCTTTCCAAATATGAGCGCTTTTATGTGTCCTCTGTATCTCAGATATAAGCAGTTAGGATCTGGTGGAGATGGCATGTGCTGGCACAACACGAAAAATTGACTTCTAGCATGCAGTGCAACAGAACATTATCACCTTATCCAACGCAACGATGAGCCAATGTGATAAAATAGCATCCTGCTTTTTTATAGCCCACTGAATACCATGATGAGACTGACCTTGAGCCTGCTCTGCTTTACACCTTTTCATAGTTGTCTACAGCTCTACCCTACCCACTGCACTAGCTAACCAAGGTGTGGTGCAAACAACTGATCTATGCAGAATAAATGGTAGTATATAGAGTCATGGTCACATATTAATGACCAGAAGACTCAGACTTGTGAGGACTGTCAAGGAATTTAGACTTTGGCTGTAGCATTATGGAGAGAGACCAGCAGGAAGCTATCATGTATGTGAAAAAAATAATTGGCCTGAGTACCTTTTGTCAGCAATATAGGACTGACTTCTAATTCATCCTCTCAAACTGCAGCCCAAAGACCCCACCCACAGCAGTGTAGAAGCAGAGGGGAATGCTATGTGCAAAATTCAAAATGGAAATACAGAGGTTTCACCCTGTCCATAGAACATAAGCTGCCTTTCAAATACTGAAGGATGCAATGGCTTAGTTCTTCTTACGCTGCCAGGAATCATAGCACTTCATCACATTAAAAAAGATCTGACTGCCCCAGGCACAGGCAGCAAGCACATGGATTCAGAAGCAAAACACAAATCCGTAAATGAATTGGTGTTAAGCTGACTGGCTTAGCTCTTCAGCTAATGGACAGTCATCAACTTGGTAAGAAGCTGGAGTTTGGTGGTACTTCCAGTGACAAATAGTGACAAAAGCACATTGGAGTGGGAATGACCACCAGAACTTTCTGAAGTCCTTTCATGTTCTCTCGGTTGGTCACTAAAGCCTGTTGACGGTCTATTTCCAAAAAACTTCCTTGCTGCAGCTCATGCCCTGCCCGTCATACAGATCCAGTTTTCTTTTTTGCTGGCAGCAGCACTATGACTTCACAGGAGAACTGAAGAAACATAAATACCTCAAGGGAAGAAAAAAGTCAACACGGGGCTCTATAAATTATTTTCATGACTTGCCTGTTGCAGCTAATTTTTGCAAGTATTTTTTTCAGACCCAACAGTCACCCACTAGATATAACCCCCTTCCTGAATAACGCCGTGTAAAATGAACAAAGGCTTTCTGTGTGGCCATGTGGGGACTCAGCTCCACACCCTGTGCCTGGAGGAGGCATGCATACCCCTGACCCTCTGAAGCAGAGGCAAAGCTGTGGAAATCTAGGTCTCTCATATCCCTGTCCATCTACAGGCTTCACTCAGTATTTCCTCATTTCTTCTCTCCTGATTCTCTCTCTGCTGTTCCACCTCCCCCTCCACTCCCCAGCTGTATGATCTGCTGGCTGAAGCTGCAAAAGAACCAACTTCGTCACAGTTTTGCCATACATTCTGTTGCCTTGAGAAAGAGGGGGACACCTCCCAAGGAATTAGTGCCTTAATCTCTTCTATAGTGGCCAGCAATAGGCTGATGACAGTCAAGATCTGGTGAGACTTTGTCATATTGCCATTTGTCCCAAGAGTCCCTCCTCCATACAGTTAGAGCTTTCTGCTCCATTTCTGGACTCTCTGTACTGATTTATACAACTAGAAAAAGACATTCATAAAATGGTTACCTCATGAGAATTCTGAAAAAAAAAAAAAAGAGGTTTACTCTATTTTATTGTGTAGAATGAAATAACTCATTACTGTGCAATCAAGTGCAGGATTTTATTCTCCAGCATGTGGCAAGCATTACATTAGAGAACATTGGCTCTGCTGTCAAACGTGACAGAAACAAGTATTTTATTCCCATTTTGATCACATCCATTTGTGCCTCTATAATGTTAACCCTAACACTGTCCAAGATGACAGACCTAAAAGGTAAAATTATCTGTAAAGTATCATGGTTTTAAACAGATAGCTTCACATGGAAAGAAAGAGAGTGCACAAAGCACTTGAATTGCTCAGAACAAAGATTAAGAAAAATGAATACACTTTCCTACAGTGATTGTTGCGCAGGCTACAAATGCAAATGTTTTGCCTCACACTTTGAACAATTGCAATATGAACACTCTGGTTTTCCAAGACTAGGATTCTTAGGTAATTCACTAAACTTGCAACTTCTGAGAAAAAAGGAGCAGAAGACACAAGCAACAGATTCATCAGCAACTCATAAAGTTTAGTATTCCCTCTGGATGACATTCGTCCTCTAGCAGAGAGCTGGCAGGATGTCTCCAAGAGTCACAAGAGGCACTGTGGTGTTTCAAGCCCCACATAAGGCCTTCTCCAGTCCTTTGCAAGGACTTGGTTTCACATTATGGACACTGCTGTGATGACAGCATCTTAGGAAACAGCTAAACTGCCTCTTCCTTTCACAAGTTCTATATTATAGCATGTCTACCAGGCACAGTTCTTGGGAGACAGGGCAAAATTGTGCTGTATGTTCTTACCTGCTGTCTAAGAACTTCAAGTTGGGTCATCGTGTCCTCAAGGCAGTTCTTGTCACCCTTCTCTGAAGGGCTCCCAAGAACAGGTAACTTCTGCTTTTTCAACACATCCAGAAGGGCCTGCAATGTCAAACGACAAAATTACTAAACAGATATTTACTACATTAAAAAAATAATTAAATATTTTAATTTAATCTTATTTAAATTTAAAATTCTAAATTTAATTATGTTTTCACAGAATCACAGAATCGCTCGGT
>NW_010207654.1:0-5859 GCF_000695765.1 Mesitornis unicolor
CTGTGATTCTGTGATTCTGTGATATTACAGACCCATTAGAGATGGGTCTTCCAAGAGTGGCAGAGCAGACGAATGATAAAAGAAATCAGTGTCCCATGTAGGACTGAATAGCCAGTGCTCTTTTCATGAAGCGTAAATCAGCCTCATCAGCCTCATCAGCTCAACACCGTAACCTGGATAGTGATAGTAAAAACATCTCATCTTCCATATACTAAGGTTTTAAGGGAATTCAGAGGAGAGATCTCTGGACCAGTTCACACGCAGAGTCTAAGTGTCTAGTTCTGTCTTAAGTACCCAACAACATCTGAGGGTATGTGCATATCTGAGCTCCTGTGGATAACCTGTGCTCTCTGCAAGTGAAAGCTGGAGGCTGGGCAGGATACTCTTAAGTGTCAAAAATATCGTTACACCCAGAGTTTAGCTCTTGGACTTTATGAAGTTCTCATCCTTTATAAAATAAATCCTATTTTCAAGCTTCCTGTGTAATTTTTGCTGTAACTTGGCAATTAGAAGTGAGAAGTTCCAAAAAATGGAGCAGCAAACACACTGCCACTATAGGTTCAGGAGTCACAATCTGGGAACTTCTGAGTGAAAAACAGTATGTTCTGCTATAACTGATGTTCCTGTTAAGTACATGGCCAGGTTGCTCGTCCCTCATTACTGAGTTATGTAATACATTAATAGGGCACATCCGTTGTATTTATTGACTACATTAACTTCCAGCATTGTGCCTGGAAGTTAGATTTCTTAAGGGAAAAATTCGTACTTAAAAATGGTTGGTAAAAATGCAATAAATTACCCAAGAAATTTGGAGTGAATGATTTGAAGAATGCTTTTAATAGGATATGCATTAGAGTTTTTCTGTAGTTAATGCACTGGAAATTTCTCAAAGTAAATACCTTTCACCTGTGAAATAGTTTAATCAAGTTTTTCCTACACCTGAACTGACCTCACCTTTTAAGGGTGAATGAGTAGAATATAAAGGTGTTCATCAGAGAAATTTTAGAAGAAACTCAGGAGAAAATATTAGTCTATTCTTTGTCTCATATTTAAAAATATTTTATTATCCTGAAGCTAATCTGTATACACAAATGAATAAGCAACACAGTAATTCCTGAAGGAGTTGTGTGGAGATAATCCTAAATAAATATCTGCAGATTCTCATGACTAATTAATAAATTGTTGGTTTATGCTGTCACACATTGTTCGAATCCTGGCAGTATTTTACAGAATCTTTAACTTTGGCTTTCATATGAATGCCTGAATCTTGGTGAGGCTGTCAGATGTTGTCTCCTGACTGACTGGTAGGCAGCATGTCTTTTTACAGCCAGGCAAAATATCAATTTTCTACATTTTAAACTTTTCAGTCACGCTAGGGATTAGAGCACATCTTGTAGAAATTGTGTTGCAATGAGATTTATTGCCAACCAGCACCAAGTTACTCAATATAAATGGGAATAATTGCTCTCTAAAGTATCTGAATATTATATATATGATTACCTATTCTGAAAGAACTTTGTGGTCTTTAAGCGCTGGTTCAAGCAGCCAAATTTTAAGCAGCACATAATTTCTGTTTTTGTCTATATAACAGTAATTTGGATCCTCTGTGATTATTGAAACATCTACAAGCTCTCATTCTAGTCTGTTGTCACAGTGTTCCCACCTCCTTCACTGAATACGTAGTTGCTCAGTATTACTTTTCATAAATATTGGTCAGTTCTTGGCCAAATGCCCTTTTCACTAACATATTCTCTCTGTCCTGAACAGAAAATGGAACTACTTGTTTTTTTAAGGTTTTATGTTTCCACAGTATATGAAATAGATAGCAGATGTTAAGGTATGTATTTTAATATCACCCCTGTGAAAAAAAGTTGAATTATTATACCTAGTTGCACACTTGGAATTGAAGTATGTTGATAATGTCCAAATTTCCAAGTAATAACTAATTATGGATGCTAATTGCAGAAGCCACAGGCATTTTTTTAGAGGATTTGACAGCATGTGATACTTTCCTAGGTTCAAAATAGAGCTCCCACTAATAGGATTTGTTCTCCTGAGTGCATTGCAAAACAGGTCAGGAGTATCTCTACCTGCTGTATAGGAAATAAGGAAGAGAGGAGTTCTTATTAATTTTCTTATTGTTTGCAATTGCAACAATGTTTTGTTAGTGGAGAGACCTAGTCCTATTCCCTCCCCCTCCCACCTTTCTTCACCTTTTGTTTCTGCTTTCCTGAGTTCAGCATCTTCATTACTTATTTACATGGGAGAGTACATGATTTTTCCTGTATTCTGCCTTGCCTGACCAGGCTCTCAGTTCTTGTGGCCTGCAGCATAAGGCCTCCCAGAGCAGAGAAGAAAAATTTCAGAAAAGGTCAAACTTGGTGTCTACACTTCTGGTAAGTCTGGACTCAGTGGAAGCAGGACCTTTAGGCAGCTCAACTATGAGAAATGCTGAAGGGTTTTGTTAGGAACTTAAGAGTCATCCAAATCTATGATCTGTTGTGGGAGGACAGTAAAAGTGTCTTCTTGACACTGGGATGAATTTATTGTCAAATTTTGAGTTTCTTCCAAGAGCGGAAAAGAATTAGCATTTTACAAACAATATGAGACTTAGGTTTTTTAAGAAAAACAAAGCTGTTTTCCTTACTATCTTCTTTGAAGAGATTAATATTTTGTGCTGAAATTTATACATGTACACACATAAAACCTATGTATTTTTGTATATGTGTATGCATACTAGATTCAAGGGAATCCTGGCCTAGCAGTAGCATTTACCAAAGCTAAAAGTGACTGAAAATATATAAGGTAAGACTTGCAAGTCTTATAAGTTTTACTGTGATGAACTTCAAGTTTGAAAACCAGACACTCCTCATTTTTAGAGTCATGACCTGATGAGGTTAGTTTTCTAAATCTTAGAAAAACTTAAAACAAATGTTATGTTGTGAAAGCTTCAGAAAAAAACCTGAAATATTAATTTGTGTTGGGAGTGACACTGTTTTGTACAATGTCATAGCTGAAATTGTTATAAACAGCTATTGTCTGCCCTGCATCTTTTTGAAAAAAAAAATTGAGTTTTTCTTGGTTCTTTTTGTCCAACCATCTATTTTATATTTTGCTTTATTTCTAGGTTTTAGCCTTAATTCTAATCATAAATATACTTCACTTCATGATGAAGTGTATCCTGTGTTCAGAAAAGGTTTTGGGATGAAAGTCATATGTGAAGACCAGGACTTTAAAAAATATACTTATCATGTTCCTTTCTAATAAACCAAATTTAACACAAAACGCACATTGCTGCGCATTTGTTTAAAATATAGTAATATTAAATATTATCAGTCAATTGTAACAAACTGACATAGACACTTATGATTAAGATAAAGGCAAAGACTTTTAATGTATTCTTTTCAAAATATAGTCTTACTTCTGCATTTCACTCCAGTCTGTGTTTTAAACTTATTTTGCTTTCCAGAATGTGAATAATATGATTTGCATTAACTGTCCTTCCTTTGACAATGAATCTCACAGTGCTAGTATTACAGGAGTTTGTACCCAGTCTTAGCTTTGATCCACTAAATCTCACTTGTTTTGGCAGGTGTCCTAACTGGAATCATATAAAGAAACTACCCTTGGACACCCTGTACGCATGAATCTACCCTGAAGTACCTGTATGCAACCAAAGTTATTTGATTTAGAGGAGGGTAATTTTACACTGCAGTGGCATAAATATAAGCCAAAGTCCTCAGAAGAGCTCATCTGCATGAACACAAACCATAGTTACAGCTCTTAGATAGCTGTTGTTACCAGAGAATTGAAATTTGGAAATATAAAACATAATTCATGTTGTGTCATGTATCTTGAACACTACCTTTATTAAATGGTATTTTCATAAAGCAGCTGCTGAGCATATTGCTGCTTTGGTGCAGTTTAAGAGCGCATTTTTGGCTGTGCTCTGATCTTTTCTTTTTGTACTTGCGTCCTTCTCCATCTCTAGAAAAATGTAGCTATTGTCTACCATATTTCATACTACAACTGAAAAAAATGGAGCACATTCCTTTTCTTCTCCAACAATGCTGACATAATGACATTTATAAATATAAATTTAAAATTAAACACCCCAGCTATTAATGAGGGATTAGATACATTTGCACATTCAGAACTGTTTCATATATTATCATTTTTATACTAAATTTTTCTTCAGAAAATGACTCTTTATTATTCATATATTTCACAAAAACTACACCTGTAGTAATGATTTCAGATATTACAGCATAGTGGATACCTCCTCCATTCAAAAAAAAAAAAAATGTTTTTGTGAAATATTTGGTTGACGCATGTGCTGTCTAATATCAAGTATTCGGAATGAAGCAGCAGTCCAAATAGGGACCTTATCACCATGTACCAGTACATAAAGGATGGATACGAAGAAGACAGAGACTCCCTTTTCACAAGGAGTCACATGGAAAAGTTGAGGTGTAATGGACACAAGTTGCCTCTGGAGAGATTCCAAGTGAACTCCAGAAGAAACTTTTTTCTCCTGAGATCAATCAGACATTGGAACAATCTTCCAGGGGAAGTGGTAAATTCCCCTACATTGGTCAGTTTTAAGAGTCAGCTTGACAGGGTGCTGACTCATCTGATTTAAACTACACTTTTACCTTGAGAGGTTGGACTAGCTGATCCTTAAGGTCCCTTCCAACCTGGTTTTCTATGATTCTATGATTCTATGGAAAAAAAAATAAAATAAAAATAAAATAAATAATAATCCCACAAAATTCCCAAGCCAAACCCAAGCCCCCAAATCCTCAAAATAATGATTTTTCATTTTAAAGCATATCATAAGCTCATGGAGACCAAGAAAATCTTCCTTGGATCGCTAATGCCAGAGGAAAAAAGAGATAGTAGGTCTTACGTAAATTTGTCAAGTAAATTGTAAATTGTAATAGCTTTTCAAAATGAGAATACTTCAGTTTGTGACACTCATTTTATATTCATACAAACTGTATTTGGAGGATAAATATTTGACACTGGGACTCTACTATTTGGAGCCTCTACAGGCAGTGCCACTGTCTTCTGTGAGCTGATTTATAAGTAGACACATAGGAGGGGATGTACAACAGTGTATTCCCACTTTTGATATTTGGAGGTCGGAGTATGAATCATCTCTCAAGATGAACAAGAATACAACAAAGGGATTTCTGATTTTCAAGTTTGCTGGATATTTGGGTTACAAAAGAAGCTTGGCTAGAGGGGAGGTGTAGCAGGGCTTTGTCAATACACAGGCAGATCTCAGCCCCCGCAGGACATGCTCATTTGGCAAAAACTGTAAAACTTCAAGGCGTAGCTTAACAGGTAGAACTGCACATGGTTCTCAGTGAGATCTCTGGGCCAGAGACACAGTACACGCTCTAAGTATCCATAGCAAAAGTATGTCCTTCTATATATATTGAATCATTTTCATTTGAGGATTTTAAAATGTGGGCATATTTAGTTACTCTGCTCTGTAGTAAAGCTTTCATATTGTCCTTGCTATTGTGGGGAAATACTGATACGGCATTTACTTGAGTTATTTAAATGTGAAATGGTAGTGTCCTTCAAAGAGGCAATGGATAAATTAAGAAAACCTAAACATCATTCATTATGAGTTCTTGTTGATTTTTAATCTTTCCATATATTAAAAATACAGTATCCCTTTCAGAATTTCGCCTTGTTCGGCGAGATCCAGCAGCAGGACCGGTGAGTACTGCAGCCGGGTGCTAGCTCTAGAGAGAGAGGCAATTGCCACAGCGGCAAAATCACCGAAAAAACATCAAAAAAAAACCCCAGGAGGCGGCAGCGTGAACGGCCCCTGACTTCCTGGAG